>NW_022631023.1:12552298-12552724 GCF_010015895.1 Lontra canadensis
GAGGAAGGAAGGAATGAAGGAAGGGAGGGAGGGAGGGAGGGAGGGAGACAGGAAGGAAAGAAGGAAGGAAGGAAGGAAGGGAGACAGGAAGGAAGGAAGGAAGGAAGGAAGGAAGGAAGGAAGGAAGGAAGGAAGGAAGGAGGGAAGGGAGGGAGGGAGGAAGGAAGGAAGGAAGGAAAGAGGGAAGGGAGGGAGGGAGGGAGGGAGGAAGGAAGGAAGGAAAGAGGGAAGGGAGGGAGGGAGGGAGGAAGGAAGGAAGGAAAGAAGGAAAGAAGGAAGGAAGGAAGGAAGGAAGGAAGGAAGGAAGGAAGGGAGGGAGGAAGGAAGGAAGAAAGAAGGAAGGAAGGAAGGAAAGAAGGAAGGGAGGAAGGAAGGAAAGAAGGAAGGAAGGAAGGAAGGAAGGAAGGGAGGAAGGAAGGAAGGAAG
>NW_022631023.1:13153124-13365410 GCF_010015895.1 Lontra canadensis
TATTAGTTTTTGTCTTCAGCTAAGGGCAGAAGCATTGGAGTAGAAGTATTGGAGTAAAAGAGAATACATGCTTTAGAATCAGACAGACTGGGGCACCTGGGTGGCTCAGTCAGTTGAGTGTCTGCTTTCAGCTTGGGTCATGACCTTAGGGTCTTGGGATCGAGTCCCATGTGGGGCTCCCTGCCCAGTGGAGAGCCTGCTTATCCCTCTCCCTCTGCCCCTCCCCTGCTCATGGTCTTTCTGTCTCTCTCAGATGAATAAATAAAATCTTAAAAAAAAAAAAGAATGAATTGTATATACCTATAGATACTGATTTGTAGAACTTCCCTTATATTCTAAATATTAACATTTTTGCTAGTTATACATTGAAGATAACTTTAATCAGTATGTGTCTTGTGGCTTTTGACAAAGAAGAGTTTTAAGTTTTAATAAAATCTGATTTTTTTGTCTCATATGATTTGTACTTTTTATATCTTATTTAAGAAACCCTTCTCTTGCCTAAGGTAACAGACGTTGTCTTCTGTATTTTCTTGTGAAAGATTTTATACTTTGGGCTATTCACATGCTTCTGATTTATACCTCCCAGGTATTGATTTTTGTGAATGGTGTATGTTATGGTGCAACTGTATATTTTTCCATCTAAGTAATTACTGTCATAACAACGTTTATCAGATATACCAGTCCTTTCCCCGGGATCTGCAATGGCACATCTGCTGTATATCAGGAGTCAGGAAGGCTCTTTCTGGGCTATTTTTTTTTTTTTTTTTAGATTTTATTTATTTATTTGACAGAGAGAGAGAGAGAGAGAGCACAAGCAGGAGAAGCTGCAGGCAGAGGGAGAGGGAGAAGCAGACTCCCTACCTAGCAGGGAGCCTGATGTGGGGCTGGATCCCAGGACACTGGGATCATGACTTGAGCCGAAGGCAGACGCTTAATCCACTGAGCCACCTGTTTCTGGGCTTTCTGTTCCGTTAGCCTGTTCCCTTACTCATTCTCCATTGCTTTAACGATTCTTTGGTGTTTGTTGAGACTTACGTTGTGGTCTGATGTGTAGCCTGTTTGCAGAAATTGCTGATCCTTGGGGAAAACGTACATTCACAAATTCTTAGGAGCAGTGTTTGAAATATATTCATGGATCAAGCTTAATAACGATCGATACATTTTCATATTGTATCTAAACCTGCTTTGTCTGACATTTGTCAAGTTTTCTTTAGATTGGCCGACTCTATTTTCCTCCTCCTTTTACTTTTAATCTCCTGTGTCTTTGTGTTTAGATCTCTTTCTTGTATATCACTTGTAGGTAAGGCTTTGTTTTTTATCGTTTTGGTTTTTTAATCTAAACATAAAGTTTAAGTATCAAATTTAGTTCACTTCGCATTTATTTAGAAGATCCATGTCTTCTGACTCATTTCTATCCCCTCATTTTGCTGGCTTTGTCTTTGCTTGTATTTTTTTTTTCTTTCCGGCCCTCTTTGGGCCTGGATTTCTAAATTTCACTTTCGGTTTTACATAATCTAATGCTGTTATAGTGGTCGCCCTTAAGATGTTAGCATGATTTCTACCATAACAAAGACCCAGGTCAGTCTTTTTACTTCCCTCTTGAAGCATAAAATGGCCATGAAATGCTTTAAATATAATCACCGACATCACTGTTTTAGTTGCGTCTTTTTGTGACCTACAAAACCCCCCTCCCCAACCTTTTTTCAAGTGTGTGGAGTGTTATTTTACAAACTAAGACTTGCACATGTGTATATCAGATTGTGTGTGTGTGAGTGTGTGTGTGTGTTCCCAGCTGAAGTACAAACATAACCCTATTTTATTGTGCTTTGTGGATATTGTGTTTTACAAATTGAGAATTTGTGGCAACCCTGCCCTGAGCAAGTCTGTTCTTGTACCACATTTTCCAACAGCATTTGCTTACTTTGTCCCTCTTTGTCACATTTTGGTAATTCTTGGAATATTTTAGGTTTTTTTTTTTTTTTTTACTATTATTTGTATGGTGATCAGTGACTAGTGATTATGACTTGCTGACAGCTCAGGTGACTAGTATTTTCTAGCAATAAAGTATTTTTAATTTAAGGTATGTACTTTTGGGGGCACATGACTGGCTGAGTTGATGGGGTGTGCGACTCTTGATCTCAGGGTCGTATGTTAGAGCCTCATGCTGTGTGTAGAGGTTATTTAAAAATAAAATCTTAGGGACGCCTGGGTGGCTCAGTCAGTTAAGCATCTGCCTTCAGCTCAGGTCATGATCCCAGGATCCTGGGATCGAGCCCCGCATCAGGCTCCCTGCTCAGTGGGAAGTCTGCTTCTCCCTCTCCCACTCCCCTGCTTGTGTTCCCTCTTTCGCTGTCTCTCTGTTAAATAAATAAATAAAGTATTTTTTTAAAAACCTTAAAAAAAAAGATATGTACTTTTTTTAGACCTAATGCTGTTGCACGTTTAATAGACTGCAGTGTAGTATAAACCATAACTTTTACAAGCACTGGGAAACCAAAATATTCATTTGACTTGCTTTGCTCCGATAGTCACTGCATTGCAGTGGTCTGGAACCCAGTGCACAGCATCTCCTAGGTATGCCTGTATATCCTTTTAGAGAGTTTTTTTAGGGAGGTTCTGTTTATAGCGAACTTTCTCACTCTGCTTCTCAGAGAACATTATATTCTTCTTATTGAATATTTTAGCTGGAAATACAATTCTGTGTTGGTAGTTTTAGCATTTGAAAGTTTCTGTGATTTAGGGAGGTCTTATCTTCAGATAGACCGTTTTATTCTTTCTTGAACTTTCATTTTTATCTTAAAAAATTTTTTTTTACCTTTTTTTCATTATTTGGAGAATACTTTATTAGTTTCTATAATCAAACCCATGTAGATAAGACCTTACATATTTAATACAGTGCATTACCCCTGTACAAATGGAAAAAAATTATGTTTTGTATTTATAGGCCAATATGGCTGTTAATTTCTGTACAACGCCAACCCAACACAGTACAACTGGCATACTTTTCCCAAAGTTGAAAGCACAGCTAAAGTTTCCAAATTTATAGTTTTATTTTTATCTTTTATCTGTTGAGTGCTTTTTATGTTTTTAATTACTTATTTGTTTATTTGAAAGACAGCATGAGCAGGGTAGAAGGGCAGAGGGAGAGGAAGAAGCAGATTCCCCACTGAGCGGGGAGCTCCATCCCAGGACCCCGAGATCATGATCAGAGCTGAAAGCAGACACTTAACCAATTGAGCCACCCAGAGGCCCCTTGGAATTTTTTTGTTTTTTTTTTTAAGATTTATTTATTTATTTGGGGCACCAGTGTAGCTCTGTCAGTTAAGCATCTGCCTTTGGTTCAGGTCATGATCCCTGAGTCCTGGAATCAAGTTCCACGTCATGCTTTCTCTCTCACTACCCCTCTCTCTCATAAATAAATAAATAAATAAATAAATAAAATCTTTAAAAAATTGTTTATTTGAGAGAGAGACAGAGAGAACAGGGGGAGGGGAGGAAGGAGGGGGAGGGAGGGTCAAGCAGACTCCACACTCAGAGCAGAGCGCGATCTGGGACTTGATCTCACGACTTTGAGATCATGATCTGAGATAATGACCTGAGCCAAAATCAAGGGTCAGACACTTAACTGACTGAGCCACCCAGGTGCCCCTCTATTGTTTTATTTGAGTGGTTATAGTTATCATTTTGAAAATTCCATTAATTTATCTAATCTTTTAGGAAGCTATCTCTTTTCTTGTTCCTTCTTAAAAAATTTTTTTGGCTGTACTTGACATTCTATATCTGATGACTACGGTACCATTCCTTGGGAGTCTTACTCTGTTGTTTCTTGTGTCTGCTGCTTCTCACTCGTGGGGACCTAGTTTTTCATGGGTTTTATGATACCGGATTATGGATTTTTATTTGATCAAGCTTTATCTGTGGGCATTGTATGATACCATCATTAAGTGTGAATTCCTCCAGAGGGATTTTGATTATGTCTTTACTGCAGCCTTTGGAATACAAATCTACAACAATTTTAAGGCAGTTTTTCGTCTTGAGTGTCCTGGATGAAATGTTTATGTCCTGCCAAAATCCATATATTGAAGCCTTGAGCCCTGATGTGATTGTTCTTGGGAGTTGGGGTCTTTGGGAGGTGATTACGTGAGAGTAGACCCCACGATGGGATCCGTGTCCTTGTAAGGAGACAGAAAGAGTGGAGCTCACTCGTTCCTCACATGCTCAAGGGAAATGTCATATGAGAACATAGGGAGATGGTGGCCTTCCACCAGTCCTCAGCCAGAACTGAATCTGCGAGCCCCTTGACCTTGGACTTCCATCCTTCAGAACTGAGAGAGGGAGAAGTGTCTATCGTTTAAGCCACCGCATCTGTGGTCTTTTGTTAACAGCAGCCCAAGCTGACCAAGGTGTGGAGTCTCCTGGATGAGTCTCGAGCACCCGGGGTGGGGGGCAGCCTGTGGTTGTCACCTTTGATGACCCCTCCCCCGCCTTGTTCCTTCCCCGCTCTTCTGTCCTAGAGTGTGGGCAGAAGCAGACAAGCTTCCTTTCCTTAGTTTGCTCCCTCCTCCCTCCTCCCCTCTCCTGCCCTCCTCTCTCCCTCCCTTCCCTTCCTCTAATGAATACTTTTTTCTTTTATCTTTTTACATCTTTTTAGACCAAGGGTGTGGCCCTTCTTGGCAACCATATGAATGTGGGAGAATCAGTTCTAAATCTCCAGCCCTTACAGACCGGACGCCTGTTTTCAGTGTCATGTCTTTACAGTTGAAACAGAGTCTCCAGGGCACCGGTTTCCAAGCCAGGATGGGCCTGCTGTGGGGAAATGTGTGGGTGTATTTTTTTGAGCGCAGAGACCGGGGGGTGCTAATTGTGTTTACTGCCACAGAGTGTTTGTATTTATAGCCACTGAGTTAACTAAACTTCTTTCTTTGACTGCTACCACCAGATGATAGAGGGAGCAAGTTACTAGAAAATCCTAGAGCCGGGGGCACCTGGGTGGCACAGTCAGTCGAGCATCCGACTCTTGGTTTCTGCTCAGGTTGTGATCGCAGGGTCATGGGAATGAGCTCTGTGCTGGTCTCTGTGCTCGGCACGGGAGTCTCCTTAGGATTCTCTCTCTCCCTCTCCCTTTGCCCCTTCCCACCGTGCATCCCTGCCCCCCCCCCCAATAAATAATAAATCTTAAACAAAAAAAAGAAAGAAAGAAAGAAAAAGAAAATTCTAGAACCAGAGCAAAAGGAGGACATGGATGGAAACTTCCATCTAGGTTGTATTCCCTTCATTGGTGCTTCATTGCAGAGCAGGACAGGGGACTGAAGGATGCAGCGTTGGAGCCCAAGTGTGTGCGTAGAGGTCAGCTTCCTCCCTGTTTTATGGCCAACTTTGAACCCGGACAGAAAGTGATGCCAAGCAGAGGATGACTCTGATAGTGTCACGGGAGAAGGTAGCCTGTTCGCAAACAGGCTTTCATCCAAAGAATCAGAAAGTGGCTCCTTCTCTCTGGTTTTTCTGTCTTGCCCCTCTGTATCGCAGTGATGTCGTCCCTGATCTGGGTTTGTAAATGTCTTGGAGCTTCGCTAGTCCACGCGTGGTCCATGCACAGTATTGACTGGTATCATCTTGGGGCTTATAAGAAATACGGAAGTTTCTCCAGCCCCAAACCTGTTGAATCTGGATCTGCAGAGCGTGATCCCCTGAGTTTAGATGTTCTTTACATTTGAGAAGCCCGCCGGAGGACGGTGACTGTGGTGTTCTTTTCCTTCACCTTTCCATGGAATATGGTGGGAAGTATGGAAGTCTGGTGTTAACGTTTACAGTTTGCCAGACTTTTGAGAATACAGACCTCACACACACTAGGACTGAATGTTTATTGTCCTTGGGTCCACCTCCAAATACCATCACGTGGGAGGAGGTTAGGGCTTCCACATATAATACAGCTATGTATTAGAAAATTTATTTGTTTTTAAGATTTTATTTATTTATTTGACAGACGGAGATCACAAGTAGGCAGAGAGGCAGGCAGAGAGGAGGAAGCAGGCTCCCTGCAGAACAGAGAGCCCGATACGGGGCTCAATCCCAGGACCCTGAGATCATGACCTGAGCCGAAGGGAGAGGCTTTAACCCACTGAGTCACCCAGGCGCTCCTAAAGTAAAAAAAAAAAAAAAAATATATATATATATATATATATATATATATATATATATATATACTGTCATATAAAAGTAATAGTAGTAACAATAAACACAGCAACACACGTACTGAGCCAAGATCGTGGAGCTCACGCTTGGAGGGTCTAACAGTGTATACACGTGTCGGGGGCCTGACCCTGGGCCCCCCTTGCACAGGCCTGGCGTTTGGCAGTTGCTCTCCATGCTGACCCATATTTTCTTCCGATTTCATATTGCAGGACACGGGCTCTGCAGCGAGCAGGGCAGTAGCGCCGAGACGGCCCTGGAGGAGACCGAGGGGCCGGACTTGGAATCCTCAGATGAAACTGATCACAGCAGCAAGGTGAGAGATTCTCATTTTCACGTCCCACGTGTCGAGCCCCCGAAGAGTCACAGCTGACACGTCACCTTTGCAGCTGTCTGTGGTTAGAAGGCCTCTCCATGGGACCGGGCGCTTTTACCTCTGAGATGTCACTAAGATAGGAAATCCCAATTACAGCCTCAGTAACCAACCTCTACGTGCGAACACAGGGCAGAAATCAGCTTTAATGAGCTCACATCTCGTTTCCCGTTTCCCTCTTACATTTCCGTTTGTTTTGGAAGAAATGGTGTCCAAAATGTGTGTGGCTGGGCCAGATAGACTTTCTTGCCGTGCATGGTTTCTGTATGATTTGTGTTTGGTTCTCGTAAAACGTGAGTGGTTTTTACACGAAAGAGGAAGAAACGATCCTTTTCTTTTTTCATACAGCATGTCCCTCCGTTGTTCGAGGCCTGTGAGAAAGCCCTTCTTCTCACTCTTTGGTGGAAGGCCATGAATTTGTTTTCTGTAATTCATCGTGCTTTTATCCCCCTTCACAAAGAGTTCTGTGGTTCGGTAGCCTGTTCTCAGCGCACTCCAAAGTACAACAGTTTAAAAACTTGGTGTTACCTTCGTGCAAAGACCCTTCCCCAGCAAAAGTAATTGTACGTGATTGTGTTTCTTTCTTTCTTTTTTTTTTTAAGATTTTATTTATTTATGAGAGAGAGAGAGAGAGCATGAGCAGGGGGGAGGGGCAGAGGGAGAAGCAGGCTCCCTGCTGAGTAGGGAGCCCAGTGTGGCTCCATCCCAGGACCCTGAGATCAATGACCTGAGCCGAAGGCAGCCGCTTAATGACTGAGCCACACAGGGGCCCCGCGTGATTCCGTTTCTGTATTTATTCACCTTTTCCAGCGTTGCTGACATATGTATGTGGAACCCTCTACCTACCTTTCTTTGGTTTGACATTTACCACTTTCTCTGATCAAATTGTGTAACTTTAAATGACACCTTTGTTTTCCTTCTTGCAGTGTCAGGGTGAGTCTTGCTTTTGCCCAGTGATTGGATGATGGGGTGGGTGGGGGTGTCAAATAACATAACTTAGGAGAGCATGTTGGTCATGGAAATGCGCTATTCAAATATGAATGATTATTTTAAAAACCTGCATTTCTCTCTGTATGTACGCCTACACTTGACTATCTTCAGCATCATGTTTACCCCAGGTGTGTTTCTTTGATCATCATAGATAGGATCACCCTTCTCTGTGTCCTAAGTTGAGCACGGTATAAAATTTAATATTTGAGAGTAATTTTGATAATTATATAAGGCTTTTATATTGTTTGTTGTTAATTAAAACACAGATGAGTGGAAATGTACACATTTCATTTAAAGCCAAAAGAGACAAGCAGAAACTTGCTTAAACTTACCTTTTAGGTGTGTGGCCCTTACTTTACTTTTAGGCACTTGGGGGAGGGACAGGCCCCCTCCAGAGAAATTCAGTATTTCCAAACTGAGGTAAGATACTTGGAAGGGTATTTATTAAGTCATTTTGTTATTGAACTTAAAAATGTTAATTCTCAGTTTCTAATTTAATTTAGGAGTACAGCTATTTTTCCTATACCTAAAACCTTTATTTCTGAATACTTTTTAAGTTGGGTCATTTTTACCTCACTGTAATAGGCCAGTATTCTCATTCCTTGTGGATTTTGAGATTGTTTTCATTTGAAATTTTGTGAGTCATGAGGTCCTAAACAGGGTCCTCTATAATATTTGGTCTGGCAGCAGAGAGGAAAGAGGCGGCCCCAGAGTTTTGTTGAACTGCCCTTGGATACCTTTCTACTTTGTGGTTCTTTCTCCAGAGAATAGGTCTAAAACACATCTGGAGCAGACAGGGTCAGATGCAGGAAGAAAACACCCTGTCCCCGGATTTCACCGTGGAAATGCATGGTGGCTCTCGCAAAACAGAATGTCTTCAAAATTGTCGTTGACAAGTTTGGGTGATGATCAGTACTTTTTTTTTTTTTTTTTTAAGATGTTATTTATTTATTTATTTATTTATTTATTTGTCAGAGAGAGAGAGAGAAAGCGCACAAGCAGGCAGAGAGGCAGGCAGAGGCAGAGAGAGAAGCAGGCTCCCCACTGAGCAAGGACCCAGGTGTGGGACTCCATCCCAGGACCCTGGGATCATGACCTGAGCCGAAGGCAGGGGCTTAACCGACTGAGCCACCCAGGTGTCCTGATGATCAGTACTTTCAAAGCTAGTACAGTGACCTGCGCTAAAACCATCAGTTTGTTTCATTTTCACTAGCTTGGGGAGCACTGATTCTGTACCCAAAAATACTCCCAGTTTTGGTTGGACTCAAATTTTATCTTCTTTATTTGAACTACTTTGTCATGCAGTCAAGTTAGTTAACTAAATTGTCCTTCAATGAGTTAATGTCTCACTTTGGATATTTGGAAGCAAAAAACTTAAATTGAGCAAATGGTTCTTGGAGTCTGGATCCTACTGTTTTTTTTTTTTTTTTTAAAGATTGTATTTATTTGAGAGAGAAAGAAAGAGAGCTGGCAGGGAGGGGCAGAGGCAGAGGGAGAGGGAGAAGAAGACTTTCTGTTCCTGGATCCCAGGACCCTGGGATCATGACCTGAGCTAAAGGCAGGTGCTTAATGGACTGAGGCACCCAGGCACCGTGCCCCTATACCCCACCCCACCCCACTGTGTATTCTTAATAGTGAATGAGAGCTAACACTTACTTAGTATCTTGTATATAGTGGGCACTATTCATATTAACTTATCTCATCCTCATAATACCTCTGAGAGAGAAATACTATTACTCTCTCTATTTCATAGGTAATGACATTGGAACAGAATGGTTAGCAACTCAGTGAAAGTCACACAGCTCTGAGATGGCAAACCAGGCCTCATGTGTTACTACTAAAACTAACCTTCTGGCCAGATTGGTTAAAGTCTGGTGTTAAATACCAGGTTTCGGGCAAATGAAGAATCAATTAGTGCACTATGTAAGTCAATTAGACATGTACTCATGAACCACTTACATATTTTCTTAATGCATAACCCTTCTGGGTGTATTTCTTTTATGATTTAAAGTAAGAGTGAGCACATATCTTGAATTTTTTGATCAAGATTCAATATATTTTTTTAAATTTTATTTATTTATTTGACAGACAGGGATCACAGGTAGGCAGAGAGGCAGGCAGAGAGAGAGAGAGGAAGGGAAGCAGGCTCCCTGCTGAGCAGAGAGCCTGATGATGCTATGATGGGGGGCTCAATCCCAGGACCCTGGGATCATGACCTGAGCCGAAGGCAGAGGCTTTAACCCACTGAGCCACCCAGGTGCCCCAAGATTAAATATTTTTGACACATCTCCTAGATCAGTCATTTTTCTTGAGAACAAACCGCACATTAATTTTTAAGTCACGAGCTACCTATAGCCAAGGAAGGATGATTTAGCCTTACTTTGAATGTGCGTAAAAGTAAATAAATAGTAAAAGTAAATAAAGCAGATGGATCAAGGAGTGAAATGAAATAAGCAATCTTTTTTTTTTTTTTTAAATCCCTGCTGCATCTGGGAGGCCTGTTGATTTTTTTTTGTTTGTTTAATATTTTTGCTCTTCTTCCTAAATGAGTTGCTTTTTGAAGTCGTGGGCAGAATTAAGAGAATGCAGGTTGGAGCATTATATGCTTTTTTACTTTTTTTTTTTTTTTAAATAGTAGCTTTTGCTGCTCCCAGCCTTTTGGGGTTCTGCAAGTAGGTAATTGCAGGCTTGCTGAGAGAGCATTGGTGGCCCCTGAAAGTGGCATCTGTGGGGTGGGGGTGGGGCTCCCACCCTGCCGGGGCAGTCTAGCAGCCTTTCTCTTTGTGAGCCACCTCCTTCCTCTTGTGACCGTGGGTGACAGCCTCCAAGGGGCCTCCTCCACTCTGGTCACTTGTTTCTCTGCTTCTCATCGAAAACTCTTGTCTCTGGAAATGAATGCTAATGAGCTCTCCCGGCTGTCCTGTTCTGCATTCCAGGCCCCCTGGCAGCTGTGATTTTGTTTTCCACTTAGCAAACGTATTAGAATAATTTTCAGAACATTTCCATTCAGAAAGCCATCTTTTTTTCTTTTTCATCCAAATTGGGATTGTCTCAGAAATGTCTGCTTTTGGTAACAAAGCATTAGCGGAAAATGTGAAAACATAAACTGTTCAAAAAAAAAATAAAGCGTGTTTTGATTTTATTTAATGTTATGTTATTTTTCTTAGTGCCTGCTCCCGACTCAGCGAGGGGTGTCTTCCAAGTTGTCGGAGCCGGTGGGGGTTAGTTATCCCTGTGCAGTGGCATGACGCTGGCCAATCAGCTGATCTCCGTCCGCAGAGCAGAGACGCTCCCATCCTGGGCAGGCTTTTTCTGCTTTGTGTTCTGGTCTCTTTTGGTCCTCCCTTTCTGGAACTTTTGTTGGTGAGCCCGGTGACATCAAAGCATGAATTCTTGTCCATGAGTTAGCCTTTGACACCATCCCAGAGGCCACTGCTGGGAGGGAGGGCGGGCGGGGGTGGGGGTGCTCTGCAGGGCCGCTGTCCTGTCCGTGTTGAGATGCGGCAGGAGCCAGCCCGGGCTCTCTGTATGAGAGGATGCTCCCTTGGGGACTGGAAGGCGTTTGGCGCTCTCGGGGTATTTTAAGAAACTTCTGCTTCTGTGCAGAACACGTCAGGTGGTAGAATTACCATGAGAATATATTCCTGACGATGTCTGCCCTGTGGAAAATAAAGCGCAAGCCCAGGATCGAAAACAATGACAAGTCCGGTGACTCTGTGTATCAGAGCCTTCATCTGGTGAGCACGTTTGAATTCTGTGTTGCTGACCTTGTGTGTGTGATGACTTTCCAGCTGAATTGCTTTTTCCAGTCCAGAGGAGGGTGATTATACGTGTCCCGCTTCTCCCTGATTGCTTCCTTTTACCTTCCGGATCCCCTTGTTGATAAAGGATAGATAGTTCAGCACGGGGGAGGGGTGGGCATCGGTCGTTGGTGTGAAGTCGAATTTGCCTAGAACCTTCACGTTTGTCTCTTTGTTCATTCTTAAATGGCATAAAGATGGATGATGTATTTCTGAAACTGAGGAATTCTTCTCCTTTCTTTCGGTGGTTGAGATTTCGAGTGTGTTTGTATGATGTGTGTGGCAGATCTCCCTGATCCCTGCCCCAGCCTGGGTTGCCTGAAGGGTCAGCAGGCATTTCTGGAAGAAGGATGTTCACCGTGGCCTCCTAGAAAGTTTTAAGTGTTTTTGACTTTATTTCTGCTTACTTGAGAAGGAGACGGGGTTAGAAGTGTTGGCTCAGGGGTTGTGTTCATGGTTTAACGTCCACTGACTTGGATTGTACATGTCAGTCCCTAGAGTAAATGCTGAGTCCCTGGTCAGAAAATATGGTGGGTTAATGACAAGGAATAATTTAACCAAACCCAATGAAACTTTTTAGTGGTTCAGTATTAATATTGGAGTCCGTCTACCATTCGATTTTGTGTCATAATGAAGCTTGAAATTCGGCAGTGAGTACACCTAAGCCTTCATCCTTCTTGGATGTTTCTTCTTCAACGTCTGTTCCAAAGGGGACCAGAGAAGGGGATGGAAAACGATAGGGACTACCAGCAGTGGTCTCTGAAATTAATAGAAAACATGACTTTGGTGTTTGGCTCCCAAAAAGCTTAAGTAAAGGTTTTAAGAATTGAGGCCACTCTGGCCCCTTTTAAATCTGTGGGATGTGTTAAATCGGTCAGACTTAAAGGACAGTTTTAGAACTCTGAACTCATCTCGGGATAGAAATTGCCTTTAGTGGTTGCATAACAGGAAACCTTTAAACAGCTGGGTAGCTTGAGTCAATAGTGTGTCCTTAAAAGCCTCCCCCCCCCCTTTTTGTACTTTCTTTTCATCTTCCACAGGAAGAAAGCGATATTACAAACACGGAGCTTCACGCTGGCCTCAGTAAAGTGGCCCATTTCCTCCTGTAATCGTGTACTCGTCTCTGCACGTTGGTGGGATCATTCTTAGGCCTGACCGTGGAAGGGCCCCGCTACCTTGAACGGTTTTAAACCGGCAGCGCTCAAGGGCCCGAAAGTGCTTTTCTGTTTCCAGGGTGACCGATGGCTGTCCTCCCGTGGCGAGAGGTTTGCACTTCTCCCATGACAGAAGCCTCGACCGTCTCCTCCTTCTCAGCAGCATTTCACGGTCTGTCCTAGTTCCAGGAAACTTGGCTTTGAGGAGTGTGTGGAGAACCTCCCACGGCAGCCACCTTTCTAGGCCTCTCTGGCTGCAGAGCTCGGTGGAGAATAAAGAGGACACAGCAGAACGCTCTGCCACTGAGTGGGGGGGAGAGCCCTGTGCCCCTCGTACGCCCTCCATCATGGCCAGGCTACCCAGAGAAGGCCTCCGCGGGTCTTGATGCAAAAAAGTCTGGCCAGTTGGGACTTACAAGTTAGGGCCACAACAGGTAAAATCTCTGCATTGGCGCTATTCTAGAAGAGACTCCGCATTTCATACTTTCTTCATACTTCCTTCCTGCATCTCATAGTTCCTTCCAGGGAAGTTTTTTGGGGTAATAGTTTAGTAAGACAGAATTCTCAAACTTGATGACATCATTTTAATGGTTTCCAAGTAAAAATTTCATTAAGAGCCTTGTAAAACATGCTGTGACAGTATGCGTTGTAGTTTAGAATTCTTTTATTCTTTATTTAAATGACGTGTGATCGAGAGTGAGGAGATTATGTCCCTGTTAAGATTCTGTGTGTGTTCCTTGGAGAGTTTAATACCTTGGGGAACAGGGTTGCCCGTGTTGAGACTGCTTTGCCTCATCTCCATGTAAGAGAGCCCCTGGCTAATTTTATCCTGACTTTAGGATTCTGTCTAATAAGGAAAGGATGGCTAAGGCTTTGAACTCTCAGAAGAGGGTTTCAGGGAATTTGGAGGTGTCCCTGGGATGCTCGGTTATAGGTTGCTTTTCCTACACTCCAGAACTTGGCTCAGAAAGGGAGAACGATGAGCAGGCTGGATGTTTGCGAATGAGGTTGGGTAGGACATGGTTTAGGTTTAGAGCACAAAAGCCCTAGCCCACATCCCACCGACCTCTAGCTGTCCCCTTGGGATGCTTAATGAACATAAGGACGCCGGGCCTTAGAAGTGGTGAACTTCACACAAAGTCAGAAACTCTACTCACGCTCTTACACATGGAAACCTCAGAGCACTAATGGTGAGACAGAGGGAATGAAAACCTAGAACGTCCATCCCATACCTTCCACTGTTAAACACAGATACAGGTGAGGATGGCAGCAGGTCAGCGTGATGAGAATTAGGAACGCAAAGAGAAGCATCTTCTGGAATTTCCTGCCTTTGCTATGTGCGCGAGTCCCCAGATTGTAACTTTGGCCCATTCTGAAAGTATGGGGGACCCTTTGTGTACTGCGTGAGGACATTAGATTTCCCAAGACAACTTGTCGAAATGATAATACCGTAAAAAAGGCATATGGTGTCTCCAATGGGAATGGCGTGGCGGATTTATTTATCATGAGGAGTAGCTTTGATGTTCATCTGCGTATACAGATGACGAGAAAAGCATTGTGTAACTGAAGGTGCCAGTTAGATGTTTGTTGTGTTAGGTTCCTTCTCAGGATGTGGAATCAAAGCCATAAAGGACAGCTGGACAAAGCTGGGGGCCAGGGCTGTCAGTTGTCCGTCATTCTCATCAGCTGTCCACGGGATTTTCATTCTGGTGAGGGTTACTATGTCCCCACCACCACCATCATCATGTCTATGTTATAATGCAGTGACCTATTGTAGTTATCACTGGATCATTTAAAAGATGTGCGCGCATTTTTGTTATGACGGGTCACGGGTCTTCCGTGCCTGTGGAATTTGTAAGACAGAGCCACGTTTCACCGTATGTTTAAGAGTGACAAGCTAGTAGAATACTAACATAACTAAATACAACTGGTTGATTTCTACAGTACCAAGCTTGGATGAAATTCTTTTTTAGCAGCCTTATTGAGATAGAATTCACGTATCATACAATTCAGCCCATTTTGGTGAGTGTTTTTGTTAGCCACCGAAGGGAGAATTCTGTGTGGGGATGTACGATGTCTGGAACGCTGACTCCATGGACACCAGTGATCAGTGCCCCCTGAGAGGTGACTAAAACCTTCTGGTGCATAGACTAGGGTTAGTGCTAGCAACGCAGAAGCTGTGGTCGTTGTGAGAGAACTGAAACAGGTGCGCCTGGGCAGAACAGCTGGTTGAGCATCCGCCTCTCGGTTTCAGCTCGGGTTGTGATCTCGGGGTCCTGGGATTGAGCCCCGCGTCGGACTCCATGCTGCATGAGACTCTCCCACCGTCTTCCTCTGCCCCTTCCCCCAAGAAATAAATAAATCTTAAAAAAAAAAAAGACAAAGAAATAACTATTGGGGCACCTGGGTGGCTCAGAAGGTTAAGCCTCTGCCTTTTGCTCAGGTCATGATCCCAGGGTCCTGGGATCGAGCCCTGCATCGGGCACCCTGCTCAGCGGCGAGCCTACTTCCACCTCTCTCTCTGCCTGCCTGTCTCCCTCCTTGTGATCTCTGTCAAATAAATAAATAAATAAAATCTAAAAGAAAGAAAGAAAGAAAGAAAGAAAGAAAGAAAGAATGAACCATTATGTGGATTTGGGTCCTAGCTCTCCTCCTTGCTGTCATGGCATTGTTGTGAATGCGTCCTTGTTAGGTTCTGACTTCCCAAGTCCTTGTACTGCCTCGGTTCCAGGCTCCGTTCCCTTTGAGATGTGCCACGGAGGGGAAGGCATGTTAACGTCGGCTGCCTTTTTCCTCTGTGATTAAGGGATTGCCCCCCACGGAATTCCCTTGGTTTTAGCCCCTCTGCTCTGCCTAATGCCGGCCTTGACTTTCAGCTCTGGGTAGCAACTGCTGTTTTGGGGAAGATGTTCTCATGTTCTTCCCAGGGAGGCGGGTATGTAGGGGAAGAAGTAATTCTCTGCAGCCATGTTTGCTGGGAATGCTCTGTGCGTGGGGATGGGTTAGATGGTGAAAGTGAGGGAGCGGAGGTTGAGCAGGCCGCCGGCCTTCAGAGAGCTATCCAGCGAGCATTCGTAGGGTGGTACATTTGGGCAAAGAGTAATAAACCAGACTTTGTGCCATAAAATGGCCTCTGCAGGCATCCCAGCCAGAGCTTTAAAAAGTTCGCGGGCCCATCCCCTCCTGGAGGTCCTGGCTGGGCTGATCTGGAGGGCACGCTGGGATGCCCGCCAGGTGTATATGCTGTATGCAGGCTCGAGGACTCAGGCTCCAGGACTAATTCCTCGGGGTTTTCAGCAGCCTGCCTGCCACCGTGCTTTGGAGAACTCTTTTGCATAACTGGGAAAGTGGCAATTTTAGAATCCTAGAACCCGAAACTTCTACCTGAGTCATCCTGGACAGAGATTTGGTGGAGGCTGAGCTCCCCGACTGAAGCCTTGTTCAGGACCCCACAGCTTTTATTTCCAGAGAGAGGAGGTATCTTTCTGCTTAGAGAAGCTGGAGAGATAGAAACTGGGTTTCGGGTTTTTTTTTTTTTTTCCTTCTTAAAATATATCGGGCTCTACCGTTATCTAGAAAGTTGCCTTCGGGCCAGTTTTTAACAAAGCCAGAAAGAATCTTAGCTTCTAAAATCATTTTCCACCATTGCAAAGTAAGTATAGTTTACTTAAGTGGGGACTGTGATAATTAGCCTTGTATCTGGGGTGCAATACGTTTAATTTTTTGGTATCTCCATCTCCTTATTGTAAGCTTCTTGCAGGGTATTTATGAACACAGGCTTTGGTCCACACTGTCCGGTTCGAATCCCAGCTCTGCCTTTTTCGAGCTCCGCAAGAGCTGTGCAATCTCAGATGAGTTGCTTAACCTCTCTGCGCCTCCTCTGTCTCAGCTGTTTCGCAGGAATGCTAAGAGCCCTTACTTACCGTGTGGGAGGATTAAATACATCAGACAAGTGGCTGGCATGTGGTGAGCACTCAGATTATGTCAGCAATAGTCCTTATGGGTGTTTTGAGCGTTCAGTGAGCTCTCCTACGTGTGGAGCCGTCTGGGGGAAGGCGCGATGTAATTCACGTGTGGCGGCTCATTAACCAGGAAGGACACCTTTAGGCGGAACAGATGTCAGCCGGGTCTCTCTCCTGAGAGGTAACTTCGTCTGCCTTGCCTTTTAAACTGTGCTCGGAAGAGCACGGAACAGGTGGCCGCATTCTGCCGCAGTCTGCATGAGATGAACCCCTCTGACCCCAGCCCATCTCCCCAGGACGCCACTGGGCCTCAGCTGGCCACCATGAGGCAGCTCACGGACGCCGACAAGCTGCGCAAGGTGATCTGCGAGCTCCTGGAGACGGAGCGCACCTACGTGAAAGTACGTCTCGCTGGTCCACCCTCCCTCCCCGCAGGGTCTGCCCTCGCTCCTCATTTTGAAGGAGGGGCGTTGTGGGTTACGTGGTGTTTGGGCTCCTGGGGAATCTGGTGTTTTTTCTGAACGTTCGGATCTCCTGCATCGTAAGGAAGCACATCAATTCTTAGAGCAATTCCTTGACATTTGTAATTGATTGACCGGAAAAGGAGATGATGGTGAATATTACGTGAGCCTCTGACCTTTTTAAATCTGTTGTTGAGCTAATGCTACAATTGAATTTAGGTTTTGAAAGATTTAAAGGTATTATTTTCGGTATCTAAGTTGAGTCTAGGCAGAAGGGTATCCGTTTTCTTTTAATTCTCCCTTGTATTCAGGTATTTTGTTGTATTCCTGTAACTACGTAAGTTATTCCTGTGTAATTCGTAATGTTTATATGATACATATAACTAATAATGCATGCTTTCTACCTACATTATAATGCATACATTGTAATACATTCCTAGGACTGTAATAATTATCTATTCCCATAACTATATAATTTAATTATAGGTCACAACAGTGTGATCTGTTTTTAATGATCATTTTAGTCTTGAACTCAGGGGTCAGAAAATTCTGGCCCTGAGGCCAAATCCAGCGTCCTGCCTGTTTTGACAAAGTTTTATTAGAACACAGCCACACACATTCATTTATGCGTTGTCTGTGCTGTAACAGGAAGCAGTTTCCCTGTTACAGCAGCAGAGTAACGCAGTTGTGACAGAGGCCACGTGGCCTGCAGAGTCAGAAAATGTTCCTGAAAAGGTTGGCTCACTCCTGCTTTAAGGAAACTGAATGACCTAATGACTGTAATGTTAGCATTTGGGACATAGTCTGTTTTTTTTTTAATCCTTTACTTTCCTGCTAGTCTTTTAGAGATGCTAATGAGATATCCTTTCGACCCATAGGACTTAAACTGTCTCATGGAGAGATACCTAAAACCTCTTCAAAAAGAAACTTTCCTCACCCAAGATGAGGTATGGTGGAAATTGTTTTAACTTTGTGTGTCATGCTGCAGCTTGACTTGGTGAAGAGGAAGGAATGGGGCACACGTGCAGGACTGAAAACACCGGGAATTCGCTCAGTTGTAATAACTAGATCAGATGGTTGCGAGTGATGCTCTTGGCTTGTACCTTGAGAGTAAGGAGCGTCACCACCCCCTGCCCTGCACCCTTCCCCCCTTCATGGGCTCATGATCTTAACTGCGACGTAGTGATAGAGAAACGTGGACATCAGAAGCAGATAAGGTTTCTGAACACCAGTGAAATAGTGGGTGGCTTAAATTCTTCTTCATTTTCCAGCTTGATGTGCTCTTTGGAAATCTAACTGAAATGGTAGAGTTTCAAGTAGAATTTCTGAAAACTCTAGAAGATGGAGTGAGGCTGGTACCCGATTTGGAAAAGCTTGAGAAAGTCGATCAGTTCAAGGTAAGTCCTCCAATGGGTGTCCGGCTGCCTCCTCCTGTCATGGGTGGATTATTCTGTAGGTCAAGTGGAACCTCCGAGAACACATCGCGGGGGGCAGAGGCTCTCTCTGGTACATTCTTGTGCTCGTGGTGTTGGGTCTTCATTGGACCTCCGGTGGGGTCCGTTCCTGAGGGGATTCTGAGATGGGAGTCTTGTCTGGCTAAGGTGACACTGGAACTCGCAGGAAACTGATGCCCCTGCTGGCTTCTATTCTGGAAGGTAGACCAACCTTGGCCTTTTGCTCGGTTGACGTGTGGCCCTTTAATTCTTGCTATTAGCAGATGAGACTAGCGCCCTCGGTTTCCCGGTAAACAAGTTAATTTATCATGTTCTGGAAAACTTTGCCTAATGGAAATGCGTATCATGATCCAGGAGGGAGACAGTCTTCCAGCACACAGTGTCCTCAGAGCGCTAATGAGGATTTATGGTTGGTACCTCAGTGAGGATGCTTAGAGCTTACTTCCCCCTCCTTTGCTGGCTCTCCTTCATCACAGATACTTCCTGTGGTGCGCCTCCAACCACCAGAGCTCATCGACCCACACACAGTGGTGGTGGCTTCTCGTAGAGTTAAAAAAAAAACAAAACACAAAAAATCAGATTAATTCAGATGTCAGGAGCTCTTTGTTACCACAGATTAGAGTAGTTTACATTCTGGAATTCTCTGCAAGTGCAATCAGGCAACGTATGCTCTTTTTTTTTAACGTGGCATCCTTTACTTGGTGGAGTCGGGCCACGTTCCATCCACATGGTTGCATATATGGCTCCGTGGTGTCCCACCGTACAGAGGGAGTACGCTTTGTGGCCCTTTCACCTTTCCTGGGCATTTGGGTTGTTTTCATTTTGGGGCAATTACAAGTAAAGCTGCTGTGCAGATTTGTGTATAATTGTTAATGGATATCTGCTTTCCTTTGGCCATGTATCTAGGAGGGTGGCAGTTGGATCATGTGATTATACCAGTGCTCATTCCCACCAACAGTTCTGTCTCACCCTCCTGAGGTCATGGTCCCTTTTTATAACTTTAGTCATTCCCCTGGGAATAGAGGGCACCTCATCATAGCTTTCATTTTAATTTCTCTTAGGACACAATGACGAGCATCTTCTAATGTGCTAATTTGCCTTTAATACACCCTCTTTGGTGAAGCCTCTGTTCAGATCATTTGCCCATCAACTGTTGGTTGGCTGTTTTCTTACTATGAGTCTTATGAATTCTTTCTGTGTTCTGAATATAACTCCTTTACCAGAACCAGGATTTGGAATTATCTTCTTGTCATACTGTGTCACTCACAGATCCGGAACTTTAGATTTCGATGAAGTCCAGTTTTTCAACTCTTTTTCTTTTTTGAGTCATACTTGGGGCGCCAAGTCTGTGAAATTTTTGCCTGAACCTGGGTCCTAAGGAGTTCCTCCTTTTTACTCCCAGAAGCTTTGTAGGTTGGGCATGTGCATTTCGGCCTGCGATCTGTCGTGAATTAAATTCGTTAGGGTGCGATGTTGGAATCAGAGTCCTCTTCTTTCCATATGGATGTCTGACTTTTCTTGTGATTTTTATCGAAATGACTATCCTTCGTCTTCTTCCACTGTATGAATTTTGCAGTGGTGTTGGACTCCGGTTCAGTTGTCTGTATACATGGGACCCCTATAGTCTTCGTAGACTTCGACCTCTCCTAGAGCTTGCCGAAATCAGGCTGGGTGCGGTTAGCACACACGTTTAGGGACTGAGCTGAAGGCTGCTCTCTATATGCTTTTGTGTGTCACAGCCTCTCTGCAAAGAAGCTGTTCAGTACACACACCCACGTGCAGACACTTAGCATAAGAATTTATATATATACTTAGATATTTTTATTTGGAGATAATTTGAGACTTGGGGAAAGGTTGCAAGAATAGTCTGAAGAATTTCTGGACATTCTTCACCCAGATTTCCCCAACATGAATATTGGACCACGTTTACTTCTTTATTTTCCTGTCTTCGGTGTGCGAGTGTGTGTGTGTGTGTGTGTGTAACATAATTTTTTTCCTCGAACTGTTGAGGAGTTTAGTTGTGGGCATAATATTCCCCCCCTTTTGTTTTTTTAAGATTTTATTTATTTATTTGACAGGCAGAGATCACAAGTAGGCAGAGAGGCAGGCAGAGAGAGAGAGGAGAAAGCAGGCTCCCCGCGGAGCAGAGAGCCCGATGCGGGGCTCGATCCCAAGACCCTGGAATCATGACCTGAGCTGAAGGCAGAGGCTTTAACCCACTGAGCCACCCAGGCGTCCCGCATAATACCCCTTTAATCCTAATTACTACATACGGTTCATTTCCTGTATGTTCAAGTGCTACTTGGATGAGTGCCTTTTCTCCCCTCTTCATATTAAAGGTGTTAATTGTTCCATTTGAAATACAGTTTGGTTGGTTGGTTTCTGCTTATAATGATAATATATGTTTTCTAACTGAGTACATTCATTAGGACAGTTACAAATTGTGACAAGGGTCGGTAATTTGTTAATTAGAAAGTTGCTTAGCGAGGGTCATAATAAAAATGGATACATTCCAGACATTCCTTGAAAAGTTTGTTTGTTTGAAGATTTTATTTATTTGAGAAAGAGGATGAGCCTGAGGAGAGGCAGAGGGAGGGGGAGAAGCAGGCTCCCCGCTGAGCTGAGCAGGGAGCCCGATGCGGGGCTCGATCCCAGGACCTTGAGATCATCAGCTGAGCCACCCAGACGTCCTGCGACACTTGGTCGTACTCTGAGACATCTAACATTGATTATATTCACTTAGCAGTCTCCTGCTGTGGGGCTGGTTGTTTGGGTTTAGTTCTGGTTAATTCCTTGAGGAGAGTTAGGGAGACAGAACTTGACGTGGACATGGCTGCCTTATGAGCAGGGTTGTTCGGGGAGGGACTGGTACATGGATTCTCTCAGTGAGCTCTTTCTAAAGGGTCACAGTTCTAAATACCACTCGAGTGGGACTCTCTTTGCTGACCTTCACTGTCCTGGTTTATGGCAACACCTGACAGTCTCCCTTCTGTCCGTAAGGCAAGACCAGTATCGTCATGGCCCAGGGGCTTGGTTCTAGCACATCTGAGTTGGCTTCTGGAATTGTCTGCGTCTCCTCTGAAAACTATGGCTGCTGGTTGCACCATCCTACTTAGTTTAAATCCTGATTGTATATTTGGCCAAAAATACAAAAACTTGTTAAAATATTCAAACTGTAGGATGCCTGGGTGGCTCAGTCAGTTAAGCATCTGCCTTCGGCTCAGGTCATGTTCCCAGGGTCCTGGGATCGAGCCCCGCACCAGGCTCCCTGCTCAGTGGGGAGTCTGCTTTTCCCTCTGCCTATCTCTGTCTCTCTCCCTCTCTCTGACAAATAAATAAAAATATTTTTAAAAAAATATTCAAACTGTGTTGCTTAGAACACTAGTCCTAAGGCAGTATTAGAAAAAAAGAATTAGTTCTGAGGTCATGTTTTAATAAAACATCCCCTTGGAAATTTGCATCGTCCACCAGCCAGGGAGAGTGTCTGTGACATTCTCTGGAAATACAGTCTTTGTGTATAAACCCCTCATACCTGTGCACACTTTGTGTCCTGAGAGCATTTTTTAAGGCCAGAAGAATAAATGAATACCTTAATTATGTTTATCTGTGGCTGCCTGTATGGTTAAGCCCTAGGTAAGTAGGAAGTTAAACAAATGACCTAATATGGTTAATGTGAGGCTTTAAAGTTAGAGCTTTTTCTTCTTCATCTTTTCTTGTTGAATTATCGAGTCTGTCTCGAGGCATCACTGCCCCAGCAGAGTCAGACAGTCTCTGCTGGGACCCTCTCAGCCAGGTGGTGAGGTTGGGAGGGGGTGGGGCTTGAAAGGGAGAGGAGGAGATGTAGAACCTGTAGGTCTCTAGTTACCCATTCTGGGTGGTTCCAAAGAAACTTTTTGTTTTAGTAGACAGTCTATCAGAATTCTGTGCATTGTTTGTTAGAAAAATTGCACATCGAAATCCAAAACTTTTTTCTTGGAATTTCACTTTTAATTCTAATCAGTCGTGTGCTCTGTCTCTGAACAAGACTAGATCAGTGTGAAACATAAAGGTTATCTTTCTGAGACTTGTATATATATATTTGGGTATACGTGTGTGTATATATATATGTGTATATACATATGTATATATAAATGTGTAGGATACAGAGCATTCTTAGGCATATTAAATTCTAGTTTTTTTATGTTTTTAAATTTTTTTAAATTCTGGGTTTTTTTTTTAAGATTTTTTTTTTTGGAGAGAGAGAGAGAGAGCAAGTGCAACCAGGAGCAGAGGGAGAGGGAAAGAGAGAATCTCAGGCCAACTTTGCACTGAGCAGGGAGCCTGACACGGGGCGGGATCCCAGGAGCCTGAGATCATGACCTGAGCCAAAATCAAGAGTCAGCCCAGGTGTCCCAAGGCACATTAAATTCTAATAGATCCTTTTGAGGCAGAGGGTGTGGGCTGGGATAGGATACCTGTCTCCCAGAGTCAGGCGTGTTTCTCCCATTCTCACCTACTCCATGCTAGGATATGGAGCCGTGTTGGAGAGGACAGAGTTAGTGACCGGGGACGCGTGTCTTCTAATTTTGGGGTGTATGCATTTCCTGTCTCTACTTGGTGTGTCACTTTGACCTCCCAGCAGGAGCTAATGAGAGATTGCAGGAGCATTCTGCCTTTTTCCAAAATGCCATCGATATTTTCTCATTAACATTCATACATCCCAGCTGGGGCATTTAAAGACCCAAGTCTGGAAAAGCAGTGACATCTCCAGTGTCATTAGCGGGAAGGCCAGCTCCTGCACGGAGCGCGAACACGTCAGCCCTCACCCTTTCCCGAGGGCAATTTCAGGCCATCGGTGAGCAGAGCGAGGCTGTGACAGGTGTGAATGGTGCTGATCTGTGGGGAGGGTCAGGCACACGTGAGCCCCCCGTGTCCTGCTGATATTTCCAGATGAGGATGAACGTGAACTAACTGCGGTTTTTCTCGTTAAATCCAGAAAGTGCTGTTCTCTCTGGGGGGATCCTTTCTGTATTACGCTGACCGCTTCAAGCTCTATAGTGCCTTCTGCGCCAGCCACACGAAGGTCCCCAAGGTGCTGGTGAAAGGTAGGCGGGTGAGGACTGGGTGGCAGGTGGGCGTATCTGGTGTAATTCACACCTCTATGGCTGGCAGCGCCAGGGGTGTTTGGACAGAGATCCAGGAGTCATGCCAGATATTTCCTCAAATAAGGGTACTGAGAAGTGACATGCACGACTGTCTTTTTTTTTTTTTTTTTTAAGTAAACTCTGTGCCCATCATGGGGCTCAGACTCACAACCTCTGAGATCAGGAGTTACACACTGTACTGACTGGGCCAGACAGGCACCCTGACGTCTTGAACTAGCCATCTTGTCAATAATTAATTAATTAACTAATTAATTTTTAAAAGATTTATAAAGATTTTAAAAGAGGAGCAGAGGGAGAGGGAGAAACAGATTCCCCCCTAAGCAGGGAGCCCAGTGCAGGACTCCATCCCAGGACCCCATGACCTGAGTGGAAGAGCCACCCCGGCACCCCTTGTCAGTTTTCTTATAATGCAAGTTTTGACTAAGCTATCTGGGGCCAGAGTTAAGGGGGCATTTTGCAATCATGCAAAAACGGGTGGGTGGGCTTTAGAAATTCCCTGCGTTATTCCTAATTTTCACTCATTTCCTTATAACTTTGTACACTTCATATATATTTTGGTGGCATTCCATCTTTCCCGCACCTTTTTTTTTTTTTTTTTTTGTTTAAAGATTTTATTTATTTGATAGAGAGACCGAGAGAGAGCTCAAGAAGGGGGAGTGGGAGAGGGAGAAGCAGGCTCCCCCTGAACAGGGAGCCCAACATGGGCCGATCCTAGGGCGCTGGGAT
The DNA here is from genome assembly GCF_010015895.1 of Lontra canadensis. Lineage (NCBI taxonomy): Eukaryota > Metazoa > Chordata > Mammalia > Carnivora > Mustelidae > Lontra > Lontra canadensis. The sequence goes on from NW_022631023.1 coordinate 13,177,378, forward strand.
CATGACCTGAGCTGAAGGCAGCTGCTTAATGGACTGAGCCCCCTAGGCGCCCCTTTCCCTCACCTACTTTTGTTGCTAGCTGTGTGATATTAATGACTCCCCCCGCCCTCGACTTGCAGTTCTGTTTTGCGTAGAACAGAATAGGGTTTTAAATTGGCAGGGTCCTTTCCCTCAGTGTTCTGGAGAGATGAAGGATCATTCTGAGAGCCTCCAGGAAGCTGTTTTGCTTCCCTAGTTCACATGTGATGTTGGTGATAGGTAAATGGATTAAAAAACAAACAAAAATCCAACCAATTTCTCTGGGAAACAGTATAACTAGAAGAAAGTTGGTTTGCAGAGACTCTCTGGAAATCAGCCTGCTTGGTCTTCTTTTTGTTTTAAAGATTTTATTTATTTATTTGACAGACAGAGATCACAAGGAGGCAGAGAGGCAGGCAGAGAGAGTGGGAGAGAGGGAGAAGTAGGCTCCCCAGTAAGCAGAGAGCCTGATGCGGAACTCGATCCCAGGACCCTGGGATCATGACCTGAGCCGAAGGCAGTGGCTTAACGCACTGAGCCAGCCTGCTCGGTCTTAACACTTCCCCGTGGCCGTCCCACACACAGCTCCTGATCCAGTCCCTGAGTACGCAAATAATTGATACATGTTATGCTTTCCTGCCAGAGAGAGTGAGCTTGACTTAATTTAAAACCTATTAAGGAAATATTAGTACACTGCAGGTCTCTGGATAACAGAAGAGCCTGCCCCAGATAATGACATACTTCATGGCAGAGATAGTTCATGCAACAGCATTTGCTCCAGCCCAGAAATCCGAAGGGTGCCTGGGAGTCTCCTTGTCCTGTTCTCTGCACCAGACGGTGTCTTCATATGCGCTGTATTGGTCCTGTCGCTCTGCGCACACATTTCTTTTTAAACTTTACCTGAAAGCCGATGGGTAGGAGATCGTTAGTGTAACAACTTCAGAGCACTTTGCTCGGCTGTAAAATTATATACGCGTTACAGTCCTTAGAGCAATTTGTGTTCTTTTTAATCACTCAGTAGATTAAAGGCTTCCCCTATAGGTTTTTCTTAATTCAATAACATTGAGGGTTTTTTGCCCCTGAAAAACATTATCGTGTCTTTCCGAACGATCCCATAAAACACGAGGCATGACCTACATTTTTCTAATGGCCAGATGTGCCAAGAGGGTGATGAGAACGCTTTGAAAACAGAAAGTACCCGACTGACTCTTAAGGGGCTCACAGCGAGGCTGGATGGGAGGGACACTCCCTTAGCTCACAAGGAGCTGAGAACCGTGCCCTCTTTAGTTCTGGCGTGACATGTAGTTGATGGCTTCAATGCTCATGGCCGTATTTCTGGGCTTGTGGACTGTGGGTGGATTCCTGCGCCCCTGGCAGATGTGGACGCACACCGGGCTGTCCCACAGAAGCTACGGCGTCCCTGTGCATCGGCTCAGGGCTGGGCCTCATTTCCCTGACACGTAGGCCATTCATTCCCAGTGTCCTTTTCTCTTCACACATTTCTTCTTTGAAAGGAAGAGAAATGGTGGCTGAATCCCAGGAGGCTGGTTCCTCTGAATGGTGCTTAACGGGGATGAAAAGACGGTGGTCTTTATGAAGCCGCCTTCCTGTGATTGCTGTTTTAAAGATAGAATAATCATTTTACAATTCATGGTGTCCTTTGACCCCGTCTTCTGGTCTTGGCTCACACTGCTTGTCCCCGGAGATGGAAATACGTTTTTATCAGAAGCTTTTGAAAACACGTAGGCCCATTGTTGGGTCACTTTGATATATTGTCCTTAAACCGCACCCCCCCTTTCTTGCACTTACTCCCTTTTCCGTCTCCACCATTTCTTTGCACCTGGAAAGCATTAATTAGCCTTGTCTTCCTAATTCCCCACTGGTGGCCACCTCTCTGCTTGTCTGGGGACTCTCAACTCTCCAGGGCTGCTTTTCAGCCCAGCTGGGACCCACATAAAAACTGGGCTGGTGAGGGAAGGGCTCCCTGAGTTATATGAGGTCAGGTGTACGTTTCCCTGGGAGAGAACTCCGCAGTCCTGGGCAGGAGGGCCCGCCCTCCAGATGCTAAGAGTGGGTAGCCCTGAATTAACATAGAACAGATCTGAAAAGGCGTTCACTGTGGGAGGGCCAGCCCGCCCCACTTCCCAGAGCCCCCGAGCATGCTGCTTCTGGTTTGTGCTTTCTTTTTTTTTTTCCCCTCCTGTCTTTTCTCCCAAAAAGAAGGCCCTGCCAGCAATGAAAGGCTTGAAAGAGACAGAGAAAACCAGGGTAAAGAGTGTTTTAAAATGCAGGCTTTCTGATGGTTCAGATACGGGAAACCAACGGATCCGAAGACAATGGCCATTGAAAAGATAGTTTGTTCCTCGCAGCTCCCACGAGGAAGGGGCATGACGTGCCCCATGGGGCCCCATGGGGGAGTGCCAGGGCCAGTCAGGAAGCAGAAGGAGCCAGGGGAAGACGTGGGCGACTTTACTGCGGTTGTTGGGTGAAGGCAGGAGCAAGGCACAGTGGGCGGGTTTAGGATTGGGTCATTTCAGTGGACTCTGGGATATCGGGGCTGGCCCAGGTGGTTTGGTACCTGGCCCTGAGTAGGGCAGGGCACAGTGGCCCAGAGTGAGAGAGCCCACTAGAAGAGGTCGGGGTGTGGGGTGTGAGGGCTCCAGATCTCTTGGTTTGCATATGAAAGGTGTGCTTCCAGGCTCCTTTACCACCTCTAGGAATTGGTAGCCCTAGGAGGAGGGTTCTTAGTCCCAGAGTCTGTAAGGCCCCCCAATATCAAAATATCAGAATACAAAGTCACTCTTAGTCCAAGGAGGCTTAACAGCAGCCCCTGAAAACCCGCAGTGTGTAGGATTCACAAACCCTGTGATACCTTTACTCAAACCCTGTATTGCCCCCAAATAAATAAGGCCCTTCCAATCATCTCCCTGGGGCCCCCACCTTCCATCTCCCCACAGCCCACTCTTCACTCAGTCCTGGGGAAGGGTGCCCCCGGAATAAGTGAGGGGGATTGTGAGGAGGGGGCATTTCAGGGTTCCGCCCCGACAGCCTGTGTTTCTCTCTTCCAGCCAAGACGGACCCGGCTTTCAAGGCGTTCTTAGATGCCCAGAACCCGAAACAGCAGCACTCGGCCACCCTCGAGTCTTACCTCATCAAGCCCATCCAGAGGATCCTCAAGTACCCGCTTCTGCTGAAGGAGCTCTTTGCCCTGACAGACGCTGAGAGCGAGGAGCACTACCATCTAGACGGTGAGCCTTGGGCCCCGAGGTCCACCCCCCTCGCGCGCGCCTCCAACGAGAGCCTGGAGATAGCCTTTCCGTTTCCTGCCCGTTTTCTTCCAGTGGCCATCAAGACCATGAACAAGGTTGCAAGTCATATCAATGAAATGCAGAAAATTCATGAAGAATTTGGGGCTGTGTTCGACCAGCTCATTGCTGAGCAGACTGGTGAGAAGAAAGAGGTAAGGATGCCCGCTTCTCAGGACACCCAGCAATGAAGCTGGGTTGGTTTCATTGTTGTTGGGTTTTTTTTTGAAGGTGTTATTTGTAAGTAAAATGGTTACAAAACTATGGTTTCTGTTGGTAGAACTTTTGTCGTTTATCCCAGGCTGCAGGTGAATTTTCTTCCTGAGCTGAATTATTTCCTGATATAGGAACTGTGTTTCTGAGTCTCACCGCTTCCCCCTCGGGACCTCTGGTTCTGTTAAGTGTGAGCTTGAACTTCCAGACATAGCTGGGTCCGCTTCTACAAGCACCGTAAAAGGTCAAAGCTACATCCCTGGAAATTTAGAACAAGGCTTGGCATATTGTAGGTGCTCAGTCAATATTTGCTGAATGAGTGACAGTTTCAAATGACTTCAAGAAAAAATTTTTTTTTCAAGTCTTACCTAAAAACCTACTTAGAAGAAACAGTGACAGGAACGATATACCTGAGAAAAACTTAGAGCAAACCCTGAGTAGTGCCCGAGTCAATGAGAAGACTTCCCAGGACCCTGGGATCGTGACCTGAGCGAATAAAAATTCTGATAATACTGAGATGAATCCGAGGGCTCGGCATAGTACGTGGTAACATTCATCACTGCCTTTGGACATTCAACTGGAATATTCTCCTCAGGTTTGCTTTCTGCCTTTAAAGAAAAAGGAGAAAAGCCAGGAGGAGACTAAGCAGAAAACACTCCTGCTGGGGTAAAGGGGGAGTTAAAGGCGAGGGAGTGGGGGACGCTTGATTGTTTAGTCCAGCTGAGAGAAGAATGGCCTCGTCTTCAAGGTATACAGGGTTCCCATCCAGGTTCATTTTTATGTCCTCGGGGAAGCAAAACAAGTTTTCAGACTGCTCAAAGATAATTTTCAGAGACAGCTAAAATCTTGGCATCTCCTCTAGACATAAGATCGAACACATATTAAGAAATTTATTTTACTCATGGGGTCGGAGGGAGCCAGGCAGATGTCCTAAGGGTTTGTTGGAAAGGTTGGAACCACACAGGTATGTTTATGAAGGGAAGAAATATGGCGAGGGTTTGCAAATGGAGGCACACTGGTTTCTCCCCAGTGGGAGGAAGTCGGTCAGGTTGGTGTCTGACTGGACATCCGCCGTCTGTACCTTGTAGAGAGTTTCCAGAGGCGCCCAGATGCCGCGTAGAGGGCTGGGGCCTTCAGGCCTGGGAGGGTGTCCTCCAGAGGACACATTCTCTGTGGACACACGATTTATTTTTTTCTGCTGCTGTGACAAGCAGAACACAAGCGTGCTCTCCGTCTACCTGACAGATGCTTTCATCAGTCAAGGAGGGCAGGAAAGGTGGGCGCTACGACTCTGGAAAGGTGGATGGAGAGCTCTGGACGGAGTTCTCATTTTATAAAACTTCTGTGAGAAGAAGAACCTGGTATGCTTATGAAAGGGCAAAACAACAGAAAAAGACAAGAAGCAAAAAATCATTCTCCATCTCAAAACAAAGAACTTAACCACTCTTAATGTTTGGGTGTTTATTTTGATTAAAAAAGTTATATATCTGCATATGCTTGAAAGTTATAGTATACCTTGTTTTTTAATGTTATTTTAAATTATTCAAAAGAATCATTTAAATTATTGTGTAATAGTTCATTGTGTGGCTGAACAATGATTAATTCCGATCTTTGGGTAATCCTCTTGGCTTCATTTATTGACTACGATGAGTAATCCTGCAAACATTTTTTGTCATAACACTTCTCCCTCCTGTATTTTAATTTTTTCCCTTTTGATAGAAGTGAATTTTGTTGAGTCTTGGAAATGAACATTTTCATTTTATTTCATTATATTGTTCATTATCTGCCAAACTCGCTTCTGGATTTGAATGACCTTGGGAGCAAAGGGCGATTGTGGCTAAAGACTAGAAGATGATGTGCACGGTGGATTGCAAAGCATTGAGAAAAAAAGATGAATATGGTTCAAAAGTCAGGAACTGTAAAAGGGACACGGCTTTGGTGAAACTGCCCATTCTCTGAAATGAAATTCTGACCATCAAGCGAGAAATCTTTCCAGCAAGGAACAAAGAGACCAAGTGCTATACAAACTAGCCTCCTGTGAGCTGAAATTTTGTAAAAAGAAATGTGCAAAAGATGGAAGGAGGGACATTTGACTGCCTACCAGTGTTCAAGAAAAGGAAAATCGTATCTCAGTATTCCGATGACCAGAGCCCAGAAAGATCAAGGCTCGGAAAAAGATGCGGAACACGGCAACAGGAGATTGTGTTTTCACACCGTAAGAATAAGGAAGAAATAGGCCCCCAAGGCGGGGCAGAGGTATCACAGCCAAAGACGATTGATCTCTCGGGGAGAAGGACTTGGTTTCCATGCGTCCCTCTTTGAGAATGGTCTTGCAACCGGATAGAACGTCTTGATTTCACAAACACAAAACCCCGGGGAGAATGGCTTCCAGGGAAATAGTGCGCAGGTCAGTTACAATTCTGTCACACTGCTCGCAGCGTAAGTTGGAACAATTATGGAAACCTGGAGGCAGGCAGGTCATGTGTCCAGATTTTCACAAAGGTGATTCCTGATCACTGTAGTTCCCTTTTAATGGCAATATCCAGTAAAAACCTAGAATGGATTTATGAATGATTTGTAAACAGTTACAGATAGGAACAGTTATCAGTGGCTTTTGGGAGAGGTAGGCCACTGTTGAAATGGTAACATTCCAGGGATGGGGGTACCTGATCTCTCATCAGCCAACTTCCCTGCAGGCAGATACGTTCGCAGAGAACAAAGCGGGCTAGGAAACACTGTGATGAAGCTAGGCCTTCATCCTCCTAGTCCATGGCAAACCCTGGGGAGCTGGACTGGATTGCACAGATCATCCCTTTTGCTTAGGTAGGAGGAGAAAAGGCCTCAAAAAAGAAGGGTTCAAAAGACCTCATATGGCAGGACATCCCAGACCCCTAAGCAGAACTTAGTCTTCGGTTTGGGCAGAAGATTCAACAGTCTGTGGAAGGCCAAGGGGAGGCACTGTTGGCTGGAGGGGTGGCCCTGACCCCTTCTTTCATTTGCATGTGGAAACTTGAGGGACACCATGTGGGCTAGGACTGGATCAGTCCATTGTTAGAATGTAACAACTCAACATCTTCCCATGCCCTACAACAAACACAGGTGTGTTCTATTGAACACAACTAGGCTTAGGCATGCCCTTTCCACAGCTGGAAGGGGGATCTCAGGAGGGCTGGTGGAAACTTGTTATGCCAAGCGCATGGCCCAGGGCACGGTGACCAAGCCCAGAGTCATCAGGGATTTGCCTGGTCGAGTGGGAGGTGCTCGAAAAATCACACAGCAGAGTGTGTTGGAAGGAAGAAGTAGAGTTTGGACAACCATCTGCTCTAGTGACCTTTTCATGACTTTTAAAGACTTACCCCTAAGCCTGGGGCTCAGAATGGTGGTACTGGGAATCTGACTTCTGTGTATAATAAGCACCCTGTGTGGATGCTTGGGACACGGGTGGTAGAGATGTTTTAGTTTCCTTAGCTGATACTGTCCTGGGAGGTTGGTTGGCTGGTTATTTTCTATGTCCAGGCAAACTAATACGGTGGCTGAACTTTTTTTTTTTTTTAAACCCTTGGCTATCCTACTAATAACACAGGTCAGTAACAGAGTAATTATAAACCTAACGATTCATCACTCATGACAGGGATGGCAACACCAGTGCGTTTTGTACTGCTGGAGCCACGTGGCCCGTATCAGATGGTGTCTGGCTTGGTGCCTCAGGAGGGGCACTGCCAAGTGGCCCTGGGTTCGGCAGAGGGCTGCTCGATCGCCGCTGTATCTAGAAACCCCATCAGGGCATATGCAGCAGAACAACCCAGATCCTTGTGTCTTTTAGAAGCTCAACATCAAAGTTTAATATCTGAAATGCTGCCTTGAGCTTGATTCCTGCGACTGCAGAGCCTACTGACCACTTAGCGTATTTACCAGTGGGTGGACTGCAGTCTCTGATGGTTACAGAGCCTTGTTCTCTGATATGGTTGCACCGAGAGCAGGTCAGAGACCAGATGATCTCCCACCGGCAAGTGGGCTGCTGAGAAGGGAGAAGGAGGAGACGTGGATGGGCTTCCACGTGGCCCCTGGACTCCGGAGAGAAAGGCAGACGGGGCTGTCGAGAGGCACAGGCACTGGATTACTGCGCAGGCGTGTCTGGATGGCTCTCCAGAAGGACTCACCGGGACGGGCTGGCCACTGGACCTCACGGTTCCTGCGGATCCCAGAGCACAGGCTGCACACACTCCAAACTCCTCAGTTGGCTTCTCTCTCCCTCCTCAAAAGTGAAACGAAATCTTTAGACAGAGCTGGAAGAAGAAAAAAATAATCGATTCCACTGCTTCCTGGAAAAAACTGTGGCTCTGAGGGGATTTAAACTCACAGGCGGAAAGGCCTGGTTTTCTGGGGCGGATCTCCGTGATGGATGGCTGCTTGTTTCTTCTTCGGAAATGGTCTCCATTGGAACACAGACTGATGCCGATTTCGGAGATGAATTTTGGCAGATTTACTGTGTGTGAATTTGGGGGCGGACCCAGTTTCTCGACCTCTTTGCCAGTGTTTTCTTGAAATTCTTGTAGACAGATGTGGGATAAAGGAGAAAAAATAGTGAGCAGATGTTTTTAAGGACAATGTTTTCATGAAGTAAGATTGACATCAGCCTGCCAGATTTGAAAACGTGAAAATCAGTCTGTTTCTGCAGTACCTGGTAAGGTTTGCCCTGTCCCTGTTTTTCAGGTTGCAGACCTGAGCATGGGGGACCTGCTTTTGCACACCACGGTGATATGGCCAAACCCGCCGGCCTCCCTGGGAAAGTGGAAAAAGGAGCCAGAATTGGCAGCCTTTGGTACGTACCAGAACAGGGTTGGGGCGTCTGGGTGGCTCATCAGTTAAGCATCTGACTCTTGATTTTGGCTCAGGTCATGATCTCAGGGTTGTGAGATCGAGCCCTGCGTTGGGTATGGAGCCTGCTTAAGATTCTCTCCCTCTCTCTCTGCCCCTCCCTGCTTGCTCACTCCCTCTCTCTCTCAAAAAAAAATAAAAAAATAAAAATAAAAATAATAATAACAGAGTTGGTGGGGATAGCACAGAGAGGGAAGCTGGGCTTCCTTTGCAATATAAGAACATTTCTTTCTCAAGACCCAGTTTATTAACGTTAAGTTCATTTCAGTTATCTGAATCGGTCTCCTTGCCCCGGCCAACAGCGTGTCCGAAATAGTGAATGAAAACTTCCAGGTCCATATGGCCATTGTGACCACCTCGTCACATAGGAGGGAGGGAATGGCCTTGCTGAGCCTGCCCCGTGAATCAGCATGTATGCAGGGAAAGGTTTTGTTGTCGTCGTCACTACTCAGAATCTTTTCAAAATAACGGGTTAATAATAAGCCAAGGAAAACTTGTGTGAGACATGAAGACAACACTGCCTGGTTCTGAGAGATCCGAGCTCTTTCCTGGTCTCTCTGACTCCGCCGCGTGGGTGATGTTGGGATTCAGGCCCTTGGTTCGCAGCTGGCCTATTGGGGCAACGCTGGGGCGCCGTGATCACTCGTGGGCTGCTTCTCAATCGCGTGGCTAATTCAAGCCGAAGCAGAGACGCTTGTAGATGATTTATTTTTTAATAAACTAGTTAGGCATTTTGAGACAGAAAACTATGGGATTGCGTGTGTAATTCAGGAAATACAGCTTGTGGTTGCAGGAAAATTCTTCTGTGGGACCTGGTTCTGTTTTACATTGTGTCTTCTGAGCCCCAAACAGAAGACTCATTGGTAGGCACTCGATATAAAGGAAATCTAGTATTTTCCATTCTCTTACCTTACCTTGTGTTTCTAGGGGAAAGGGATGGTTGCTTATTGCTTCTTTAATGGAACACATTTTTTTTTTCTTTCCCCCAAGATGTGAGTGGAGTATCCCCAAATGGAACATCCTTGTGGTGTTAAAATCAGAGTGTTGGACATCAAGACTGTCGAACTTCCTGTTAGCTCACCCAAGCCTTCGCTGAAAAGCTTAGTGACGTTCCTAACAGTTTCAAAGAGCCGCTAGAGTTGTTGATGCCATTTCCTTAAAAATAACAAAGATGGGTAGAAGTGTGCAGGGAAAGCATGTGACCAGATAGGACATACAAGAAAGGATTGGGATATTGTAACATGTTGGTAGTTTTTGATGGGCGGCTGCTTTCAGTGGGGGTAGGGATAGTTTTGTCCCCCCCGCCCCCACCACACATTACCAGTTGTGTCTCTTATATTGTAATTGCTTCTTAAAAGGGCTGGGAGCTTTCAGATGCTTCTTGGTAGGTGGCTTCTGGGAAGTAGGATTCCGAAGTAGATGACCCAAACCGTCTATCTTCTGGTTTCTGATTCTGGGTTACTGAAGAATGGTTCCAGAGTTCCACACTGGAATTTTTCGTGACTGTCTCCTGAAATCCTGTGATTAGAAATAAACAGATTTAGGGGCACCTGGGTGGCTCATTCAGTTAAGCGTCTGCCTTTGGCTCAGGTCATGATCCCGGGGTCCTGGGATCGAGCCCCGCATCGGGCTCCCTCCTCAGCGGGAAGCCTGCTTCTCCCTCTCCCCCTGTTTGTGCTCTCTGTCAAATAAATACATAAAATCTTTTTTTTTTTTCTTTTTAAAGAAATAAAGAGATTTAAAAGAAGAAAAAATTTGGAAGAAAGGAGGGGTCGACCAACTTTCTCTGTGAAGGCCACATAGTAAATACTTTCAGGTTCAAGGGCTACGAGGCCATGTGCAGTCAGAGGCAGACAACATGTAACCAAGTGGACTTCTGTGTTCACAGGCTGTTCCCACTGGGCCGCAGGCCCCAGTCTGCCAACCAGTGTTACAAAGGGTTCCGGAAATGCTGGTTTTGAGGTTTGGGGTTTTACTTGGCTGCTTGCTGCCCAGGCTCTGATAGAGAACAGTGTGTGTTTCACTCTGCGTCACTCTGTTCCCTGCCCCACGGGCTGCTTCCTGGGCTTGGGAGGGTGGGCTGGCTCCCCAGATCGGAGCCCCCGGGTGCTGGGTGTGAATGGAAGCCGCAGCCCCCAGGCCCTGATCGGTGGTCACACTGCCAGTGGGTCCCGCGGGCACCACAGTTAGTGAGGTGAGACGCTCCCGAGGCTCTAGGAGAAGCGGGAAGGATTCAAGCCAGGGTTGTGAGTAAGGGCAGACCGTCCTCACCATGATGAGATGAAATTCTTCTTAGGTTCCCAGTCCGTAAAGGTGCCACGTTGGGCCGTTGTGGTGGCATGAACAGAGCCTTGGAAACGCCCTTTGAAATCTGGAGTTGTTGTTGTAAGGGAAGCAGATTACCATGGAACCGGCAGCTCTCGGGTTAAAACATGGTTGTCTCTTGTTTTGATTTAAATCTCTAATCTCAGGAAACAGTGCAGTTTTCTTCTGCAACTGAAATCAATGTATTATGCTCCTAGCACCTTGATATTTGCTTCAGGACAGCTCATCTGAACTGAATGTTGATCATCACCTCAAAAAAAAAAAAAGGAAAAGAAAAAGAGTTTGTTGAGGCTTCTGCCTTTTTGGGTATTAGATGATCACCTTCGGGGTGTGGAGGGAGCGCTGGGGGCGGGCAGGGGTGGCTAGGAGTTTTGACTGAGGTCCTGTCTATGAGATCAGGACAACACTTGCAGTCAGTTGAGTGAGAATAGCCCCAGGGCCAGGCAGAGCTTAAGGAGGAGGTGGTTGTAACCCCAGCTGAGGACTACGGTGGCCCTACCACTGTGAACCAAGATGGCTGAGGTCAAGGTCAACTGAGGCAGGCCAGCCGCCTTTTTGGAACCATGGTGGCCACCCCATTAAGCTGTGGTCCCAGGGAAGTGGTGGGTCTTCTGAGACTCAGGTCACTGGACACCCTCTCCCAGGGAGAATTCCCTCAGTTTTAAAGGGCGTGTTGTCCTGGCCACTGTAATTCCGGAGGCTTCCTGGTGAGCACACAGGACCTCTTCAGGTACTGGGCTCAGCCTCTATGCAGAGCTGGTGCAACCTCTTTGGCCAGTGGGAAATTGGGAGAGGGCGCCTCTCAGTCCATCCTCTGGTATTCTTAAGGGGGCCCAGATGCAGGGAGTGCAAAGGGCCAGGGTCAGTTCAGACCCAGTGGCTAGAGTTGGTTTCTTCACGACTTCAGGTTCTTTTCTGCAAGGGATGAGAGCCATCCTGTGCTGAGGGGAGGGGGGGAGGCTGACCGATCCTAAAGCGGATGGAAAATGAACCAGACACTTTGGGTTGGTCTCCAGAGGGCCTGGGAGCCTGCCCCCATCCTATCCCAAGGAAGAATTTGCTGAACATTTATTCCCTTCGTAGTTCTGGGTCTGGTACACCAGGCAAGCCCCCTCCAGCTGCCATGGGACTGATGGGGCCCCGGCTCTGCCTTGGGCCAGGGTGTGAAGGGGGTTGGAGTCCCTGCCACCCAGAGCCAAGGATGGGCTCGCTCCGCTTCTAGTCCTCCGGGCGCCGCTTCTTCCTCCCCTGGAGCAGGGGTCAGAGTCACCGAGTGGTCACCGTGCTTAGCATTGTTCAAGGAATTCTATGGACTATGCCTAACTATTGTGTCTCCCCTGTCCCCCAAACACTGGGAGAGTAAACCGACCTACTCCCTGTTTCTAAATGCTTCCTGTGATTCAGTCTGTTTGGAGGAAGGGCACATGCATTCTGCTCCTTAAACCGATTTTGATTTCTTTGGGTCAGAAAGATGAATTCTGTCTCCCAAACTCTGAGCACTCTGTGCGTGTATGTGTGATATCAGCTTGGTTGGCGTGAGTCTACGTCACCATAGACAACATCATTGTCATTGATGCCTGCCTGGTTTCTTCTAGCCACTGACCTAGCACGTCTCTGTGAACTTCTGTATCGCTGGCATTTTAAACTTGAGATGACACCATAGTTAAATGGTGTTTAATCTGAAAGTTTCCAGTGGGGGGGGGTTCCATTTATTTGGGCTTTCTGTGTTTTTATGGAACTTGGAAAGTGCTGTCTCAGTAGGCTTGGTGAAAGGTTGCAAGGTGGAGTCGGTGTGGGCTCGTTTCGCTGCCTTCTGCCGAGCTGTAGTGTCGATAACCCCACATTAGCGGGGTTCAGGGGAAAAGCCCCATGCATTACGTGTTGTAACCGCCTGTGTCTTTTTTTTTTTTTTTCCCCAGTCTTCAAAACTGCTGTGGTCCTTGTATATAAAGATGGCTCCAAACAGAAGAAAAAACTTGTAAGAATCTTACTTCCCCCTTGGATCGAAAGGATCTCCTTTTCTATCCGCTTCTCAGTTCTGCCTGCGTAATGATCATCCTACGCCTTTGCCAGACACCAGCCTCTTAGATTTTTTTGCCTTTTTTTTTTTTTTAAACTTTTTAAAACACATTTGAAGTGTTGCTACGGACTGGAGGAAATTGCCCATCCTGCCTTCTGTCTGGCGGGCTCCCACTGGAAGCATGAAAGCGAATCTCTATCAGGCCTGCCAAGACCAGAACCTTCCTGACACTTGTTTGCTTTATCCATTCTCCTTCTGGGGTTCCCTCTTCTCCTCCTTCCTGTGTCTCTCTTTTACCTGGATCTGCTCAGCGAACTAAATTGCAGACCCCGTGCCTGCTTATCTAAACACTGCCTCTCGCTTTCTGCTGGATGAACCAAAGTGCCAAAGGGTTGAGGTCCCCCCGGACAAGCGTGGGGGTTCCAGCCTCACTGATCTGGGGCGGGGGTGGAGGGACCCAGTCCAGTCCAGGCCAGAACAGATGGTTCTCAGGCACCTTGTTCCTTCTCTTCCTGCAGGTAGGATCTCACAGGCTTTCAATTTATGAGGACTGGGACCCCTTCCGATTTCGTCACATGATCCCCACTGAAGCTCTGCAGGTTCGAGCTTTGGCGAGTGCAGGTAAACCCCGAACTGCGCGTGTCCATCGTGTGTGTGAATTGTTGGTCTGAACCCACGCTCTTGGTCGAACCACCCTACCATTGTTTTCCTTCCTGTATTGAACTCTCTTTCCCCACCAGCCTCTCCCCTGCCTCTTGTTTACCCAGCCACTTACTAACTATTTGAATGGATGAATGACCCTAGTAAATGGATGTGATGTCTCCAATACCGTTCCCAGGAATTCTAGTCATTCTGTTGTATACATTAATATTATATCGACCGATGTCGGGGTGGCAGTGAGTCTCGTATTGCTGGAGAGACTCCTGGAGAGCGTAAGCAAAATCCGTGTAAAATAACTCACTTGCTTTTTTAACCGGGAGACCGGAAAAGGCCACCAAAAGCATGAAAAAGCCATTAAATACATATTTGTGTGTGTGTGTGTGTATGTGTGTGTGTGAAGCATTACAAATCTTTATGTTAGTTTGGAGGCCTTTGAAATGTCAGACCTTTTCCTGCGATCCAAATAGTCGTGAAGCAAGTTGTCGGACAGCAAGAATATGCTTATTACTATAAATTGGATGATGCCTTAAGCTCAAGACCCATGCACACCAGCAGGGTACTGACCGAGAGAAGGAATATTTTTGTGACTCGGCGGCCCCGTTCAGGGCCTAGTTAAAGGCCATTGTGGGGAGGAGCTGTCAGCAGTCGCTCTCCTGAGCACACCCCGGAGGGAGCACCTTGGGGGTCAGGTGGAAACTCTCAGGCCAGCAGCCGTCTGGTTGGCCAGAGAGGCCGTGGAAGGGACCACCACACATACACGGTAGATGCTATTTCTGTATCCTCTCTGGCATCCGATGTGTCCACTGTGTGGCTCATCTTGTCCCCCTTTCTGCGTGTCACCTCGCGGTAGAAAACGTCAAATGCAAAAAGCGCTTCGGACAAACGTATTCAGGATGATCGTTTGCCTGAGGAAGGTTTCTTCCTGACTGTCCAGTGCGGAGATTTGCCCTGGCGCGTTTTTACGTAGCGATTTGATTTTCAAGACCCTGGACCTATTTTGCAATCTTGGGCTGCAGATTACCTAGTTCGTGTTTCCTGGTGCTTGGTTTATAGGATGGGAAGCTTACGTTTATAGCAAACAGCAGGCTTCTCAGCCAGAGATTTTCCCTTCATGGAGGACTAAATACACACAGAATTTAAATTCTGACAAGAAAGCCATCTTTGTGATATGCCATTCGATTCTCACTCTGCTTTTCATTCAAATCAGGCTTAAAACAATCAAGATAAAAGCTTGTTTTAACAGAGTTATAAAGACCAGCCAACATGTTTCTTGTTATGCGATACATTCCAGTAGATCTGAGAAATCAGAACGTGCAGTTGCTTGATTTTTTATCTTCATTTGGGAAGACCGGTAGAAATTTTGGCAGATGAGCCCTGGTTGGGATGAAACAATGTGGGCACAGTGAGGGTTTGTGGCCGGGGCTCTGACCACGGGGAAGGCCGAGACCTCCCCATGTGCGGTCTCGATGTTTGTAGTGATTGTTTCTTTCACAAACACTCTATTCAGGACCTAAAAGAATACGGTACTGCTGCATTGTAAGGCATAGAGATGAAAGCCAGCTGTTCTCACCTTCTCAGCATCCCGTTTTTGCTTTCCTCAGAATGGGTACCTTGGGGGTGTCGAGAAAGCAAAATCCTATTTGTTTCCAGGACCTGCTTGTCCAGGGCACTAGGCCTAATGGCTCATGGGGAGGGCTCCCGCCAGGGACACGCAGACCTGCCTTTCTAGCATTGGCCGGATCGAATCTGCCTTAGGACTACTTGCTCAGCTGAAATCGTTCAGCCGAACAGGCTGTGCATCGAAAGGGAGCGGTTCTTGCATCAGTGTGATGGGCTGATGGCCCTTCAGACCACCGAGCTGGAGATTTCAGCACCTGGAAATTTTCCTTCACGTTAAGCCTTTCACTTTGTCTCTTTAAGATGACAAGGAGGGTAGCAAAGTACCTTTGGCCTTCAGAGGCTCTGCACTCTTGAATCTCACACCGAGGCATAGAAAATGCTTTTGTAAAAATGCAAATAAATCTCTTTGAGACGTGCCCTAACTCATCCTTGCTCTGATTTGTCTAGATGCAGAAGCAAACGCTGTGTGTGAAATTGTCCATGTAAAATCTGAATCTGAAGGCAGGCCGGAGAGGGTCTTCCATCTGTGCTGCAGGTGAGCCTGGGGCCAGGATGGGCTGACCTTGCTGCCCAGACGGGAGGGGTGTGACAGCTCCATGTTCCTCCTCTGCTCCGCGGTCTGTACGTCCCCCTGTACATCCCTAGATGCCGTGTGCTTTTTCTTGTACATTTCAGAAATGCGCTAACACTTTAATAACACTAACATTAAATAACACTGATTAGGGGCGCCTGGGTGGCTCCCTCAATTAGGCATCTATCTGCCTTCGGCTTGGGACATGATCCCAAAGTCCTGGGGTGGAGCCCTGTGTCCATCTCCCTACTCAGCAGGGAGCCTGCTTCTCCCTCCACCCCTCTCCCCACTCATGCTTGCTCTCTCTCTCTCTCTCAAATAAATAAATATTTAAAAATAACACCAACTGGACACATTAAACTGATTTTATCAGAACATAGGCAGTAACCTCATTAACTTCATATCCTTCTAGAAGGAAGTAGGAATTTTCTTGTGCGTGCGATGTTCAGATGAGGGCTTTTTGCCCATAGTTACATTGGATGAGAAGTAGATTTGAAGGGTGTGGCTGTCTTGTACTATTTTGTTTCGGTGTTTAGATGTGTTTATACTGTAGCATTTCTGAGATGAGGCAGATGGAGAACGAGGGGGGGACAAGATAAGAGGGTGTGGGGTGTACAGGCACTACCTGGGTCCTGGTCATGTCAAGAAATTTCAGATGAGGGTTTGCCACAAGCTGCTCAGTTTCACCTACAGATCTCAGGAGGAAGCTGAGCTTAGAATATGGGCTTCTACTGATTACTTCTTTTCTTTTCCTTTCCCCTACCCCCGGTCCTTCCCTCTCCTCCTCCTCCTCCATGAGAATTTGAGAATTTTTTTCAAATGCAGCGAATTCTCCCTCTCTCTCTCTCTTTTTTTTTTTTTTTTGCCTAACAGTGTCAAAATGAATAGTCCCGATGGCCAGTGTCTGGTGTATTTGGCTTGACATACGATCTATACTCAGGCTTTAAGCTGATCACGGGTACTCAGTGATTTACTCAGTACCTCCCCAGTACCCCACACCTCAGGTAGTAATATGCTGTAATTTCCCTACAGAGAAATCTGACAGAGTTGGAGCACCTGGGTGGCTCAGTCGGTTAAGCATCTGCCTTTGGCTTATGTCATTATCTTGGGGTCCTAGGATCAAGTCCCGCGTTGAGCTCCTTGCTCAGCGGGGTGTCTGCTTCTCCCTCTCCCTCTCCCCCTGCTTATGCGTGTTCTCTCTCTCTCACACACAAATAAATAAATAAAATCTTTTTTAAAAATTTAAAAAAAAAAGAAATCTGATAGAATCAATGTTGTTGGGCTTATTAGCAATATGTTTTCATGCTACTGCTGCCATCGTAAGAAGGCCCATGAACCAAGTATGAACCGTGCTAAGCCCCTTTATGCGTTACTTCATTTAGCCTTGGCTTGGGGAGCCAAGGCGCATGGAGGGGCCTTGGCCTAAAATATTAGAGCAAATGAACTCCGAGTTCAAACTTGGGGAGCTCTGACTCCAGAGCCCCTGTTTTGTGCATCTGCATCACCTACCTGTGTCGGTGACATATCAATGAAGGGCAGCATGTGGGAAGCTGCTGAGACTAGAATTGACCCTTTTATCACATGGTCCACATGTGGTTTGAGAACCATGTCTACCATTTGTGATTTGGTTGGTAAGGTCCGGGCGGTCCGGGGGGCCTGCTCCTAGAGAAGCCACTTTCGTCATTGATAAGGAATACCAAGGATTGCTTACCTGGAGTGAAGATACTGAGAACTTTATGAGAAGAAGGACTCTCACCCCGGAAGTACTTTTTTATTGTGGGAATTAGGACGTGGGAAGGTTGTTCGATTCTCTACAGTGTAGCTTTAATAGGGACTTGGTGAAGTGTGTCACAGGGTATTTCGCAGAAGGACAACTTAAGAGGGAGCTACAGGTGTTGGTTGGGACATCAGATTTTGGGTGCTCGGCAGAGCTGAGAATCCCATGGTTCACTTGTCTGCAAAAGCATGTTAGGAGAAAAGGCTTTGCCATAAGTGTCAAGGGCAGAATCTGGCAATGTCCGGGTGCGGGACCCATCTGATCGTGCATGGGCTGTCTACCCCACATTGGCTGCAGGAGATGAATCAAGGAGCATGAAGGGAAGGAAGTCCTCGTTCTCTATACCAGTGAAGAAAACATAGCTCAGCGTAGAAACGAGCTGTGGCCTCATTCTCTATGACCTTTGGCCCTCAAGGATGTTTGTTGGGCTGCACCCCATGATATCAGAAGTTCCCCGTGTGTTCAGGACTTTTCCCCTAACACATGTCCATCTTCTTTCTTCTTACAGCTCTCCAGAGAGCCGGAAAGACTTCCTGAAGGCTGTGCATTCAATTCTGCGCGATAAGCACAGAAGACAGCTCCTCAAAACCGAAAGCCTTCCCTCATCCCAGCAATACGTACCTTTCGGAGGAAAAAGATTGTGTGCGCTCAAAGGGGCCAGGCCGGCCATGAGCCGGGCAGGTACTGTGGGGATTCCGACGTTCAAGATCCCCGTCACCCCCGCTCCACTGTAGAACTCCAGAGAGCTTGACGTTTTCGTCGAGCAAGAATTAGACGTGGCTTTGAGGGGGCTAACGTTGGAGTACAGCCCTTCCCTGGTGTGAGGTTCCTTGCCCGTGCCTCTTTCCCAGCAGCTCCCTGGGTTTTCTGCCCTTCATTTATGCCTCTTGCCCTCCCTCCAGCTTCCCTCTGCCACCCTCCTCCTTTTGGTTGGGGGCTCCTCTCATTCGCCACACCAGGAAGTGAGCGCATTCTCTTCCTGGAGGGCCTCTCTCAGCCTGCTTGCGGAATGGGAGTCGCTGCTTTGCATGGCAGCCATCTTTGTTTAGCCGAAAGCAGTGTGTCATGTCTCTGCAAGGTCGTGGCCCACCAATCTGAGAACATGGTGGCCTCGTAGTCTGGAAACACGGCATTGCCTGTTCTCAGGAAGGATTCCATGTTTGGTAGACCAGATGACACATCAGATTTTTACTCTTGCCTCCGGCCAGCTACCCAATTTTTAGCTTCATTGTTAGCTTGGGGAAGGCTTGAGCTGCTACTAGTAAAGAGGAATGTAGAGTTTAAATGGTCCCAGAGTATATAGTCTCTAAGGACTGGAACTGTCACGGTGGAGGGGGAAGGAAGGAAGACCCATAGTACCGTCTAGAAACAGCAGTAAAATGTATCTAGGAAGAAAGATGTTTTCATAACCTAGATGTATTAATGACATCAAGATATTAACACTTTTGTCACTCGTTTCTTAAGAGGCAACCCCCATTTTTCAGGGATGCCAATAAAAGAGGCTTCCTTTGCAATTGCCAAGAAGATTCTGACCTTTCTGCCTATCCTCAGTTGTGTCGAAGGGTCATGGATAGAACTGTGAATGGTTGGAGGTTTTTGTAGACGTTTCCTATATAGCTTGACAAGGGATATTACGTTCTTTAAGCACTTAAACTGAACTAATGTTGGGGCTTAGTTATCTTGAACCTGTTCTCCAATCAGTTGATCAGTGTTTACTGAAAACCTAGTGCAGTGAACACCCAGTGTTCGGTTGGGTTCTCCGAGGTACCTGAAGTCTCACATACCTCTGTATCCACAGTTTCTCATGGAGGCCTCATGTTAAGAAAACTTCGCGGATCCCTTTATAAGCTCAAAACAGAGCATTTCTCCTTAGAATTGTCCCACCTAATCCTTTTACTTGCCCGGGGATGCTTAAATTAGGATTGAGAATACATGTCCCAACCTTAGGAAACCCGCCTGTCACTGGCCAGGTTTCGATTGTTACTCAAGGGACTTAAATTCAGAGCTGCATTTGCTTTGAAACTAAAGCCATTTTAGTCTGTAGGACCCTCAGAAGTTTTCCTGCTGACACCCCTTTGGAAAGAAACCCAAACCGCACCTTACTCCATCATGAAAACCAAGAGAAACCCCCATGTCAGCCTGTTGGCTTTGGCTGATTGGAAGGTTTTCCGCGTGATGGCTCATTTTTGGCTGAGGAAAGTCTTTGCTATTCTGCTTTTGAAACTCCTCATCAGTGGGCTTTTTACGTTAGATGATTTAAAGATGGTGTCTGAGTGGGTCAGCTAGCACTAGCTTGTCAGTTTTAACAGTGCACTGGAGATACTCAGACCAGAGATGGTCTCCCTGAACCCCAGAAGGCTGGCCAGGTTATTAAGTATCCTTTTAATAAGGGATAAATACTCAGGTTTCATTATGTGTTGTTACGAATACCCATGAAAAGCCCAATATCCTAACACAGTATTCAATCCTGAAGTACCGCATGTTTGCCGATCACCCAATTAAAATTTTTTTTGTTCCAACATTTTCTTATGAAAAATTTCAGATATACCAGCTGAGAGAATCATACACATAGAGAACCTACCATCTATTCTGTAATGGATATTTTTCTGTATGTTCCTTACGTATCTATCCATCTGTCATCCATCAGCTCATGTTTTTGACACAGTCCAAAAATACAGACATCAACTCATTTTACCCCTAAACACTGCAGCATGGGGATCACGGGCGGATGTTTCCAAGGGCCCAGTTTTGCATTGAGGTAGTTCTAATACAGTGATGGGAGAGAGCCAGTCTCCACTCTGGGGGTTTTGGGATAGAACTGACCGGAATGTCTGCTTCTTCCCAGTAGAGTAGACACAGTGGTTCTTTTTTTTTTTTTTCCCCTTTGTTCCATTTTTTCTGGAGACCTTTTTTCAGTTCCCTTCCTTGATCAAGAGGGATGTCCATTTGTTCCGTATTTTGGTAGAGCACCCCGGAACCATGATGGCACCTCAGGGGTCCGAGGCAGAGGATGGCTGGAATGGGAGCCCACGCATGGCCCTGGGACCTGCTGGGTTTGATAGTCCCTGGGGATACTCCTGTCACTTGCAGCAGCACTGAAGCAGTTTAATGGTTTTCAGGGCTTAGGTTTCAGGAATGCTCCTCCTACTTGGTGTCCAGGCTCTCCCCCTCCAATGGAAACCCGACATTGCATTTTACCTTCTCGGCTGCCTTCTCACACAGCCACCGTTTGACTAGTGAGGGAGAAGCAGCAGCCTTTTCCCGTGTGTGTGTGTGTGTGTGTGTGTGTGTGTGTGTGTGTGGTGGGAATGTTCATTTGTCTGACTGGGTGGCGTCTTATGTGTTTGGAGTAATTCTGGCTTCCTGGAAGGCAGGAGGGTGAAGGAATGAATTCGGAGATTTTTTTCTTAATTTGTAGTCACTTCATGCAGCACTCTGAGGCTTGGTGGTGTGTGTGTCCTCTGTTATGTATTTTTCAGGCCATCCAGGCACCGATATTTTAATTGCTTTGTAGGAGAGAAATCGGTGAGACACAGAATGCAGTCCAGGGGAACTAGAGCTCCGATTTGTGTAGCTTCACCGTGAACGTGGGGCTTTGGCAGAGAGAGGGCAGGGCAGTCGCTGGAGACTAGCTGTCGTGCCCATAGCTAACTTCCCGTCCTCCAGAAATGGTACATTTGGTTTTCCAGAAAGCAGTATAGCTTCTGCCCCCTTGACACATCGTGGTGTTGTCTACAAAGACAGTGGAACTCTAGAAGCATTGTCCACCCAGGGCGAAGTGGCCCTGGGACGGCCCCTGCGGGTCCCCAGAGCACCATGCCGTGGGACATCGTCAGGGTTGAGGGCACTAACCAATTCCAAGGTCGGTGGTCTCTTTGGGGGCAGCACAGGATAGGGAAATGGATTGTTGCAGAGGGAGGTGAAGACAGTTTTCCCTGTAACCAACACCCCTCCCCGTGTACCCCTGTCCCCCACTCTGCCCTTTGGCCAGTTGCCGTGCCATCCTCCAAGTCCAGACATGCGTGTGAAGTAAAGACTCTAAGACAGACCGATGAAATCTGGACTTGAAGCCCTGAACGACATCAAGGCACTAAATGAATCCCATGTAGTTGTTCCTTTGTTTTCTTTGCTGTCTGCATTTCATCGCAGGTAAAGCATGTGGGGGTTTTATTTTTATATTTTTGTGTGTGTGTGCAGTGTCTGCCCCAAGCAAGTCTCTTGGGAGAAGGAGGCGGCGACTGGCTCGAAACAGGTTTACCATTGACTCTGATGCCATCTCGGCCAGCAGCCCGGAGAAAGAGTCCCAGCAGCCCCCCGGTGGCGGGGACACTGACCGGTGGGTCGAGGAACAGTTTGATCTTGCTCAGTACGAGGAGCAGGATGACATCAAGGAGACAGACATCCTCAGTGACGATGATGAGTTCTGCGAGTCCGTGAAGGGCACCGCAGTGGACACAGACCTCCGGGAGCAGCTTCAGGCTGCCTCCATCAGTCAGCGGGAGAGAGGCCGGAGAGCCCTGGATAGTCACGCGTCCCGCATGACACAACTCAAGAAGCAAGCCGCCCTCTCGGGCGTCAATGGAGGCCTGGAGAGCCCGGGCGAGGAAGTCATTTGGGTTAGGCGCGAAGACTTGGCCCCATCCAAGAAACTGAACACTGAGATCTGACTGTCCCTTTCCCCCTAGAGAGCGTGTGTAGATACCACCCCCTCTCCCCGCCCTGCCTCCACTCTGCCCCCAATCCTGTCCCCGCGAGGAGGAGAATGTTCCCTTAGGTCGCACTCTTGCACACATGGCCTTGGTGTCTGACTCTTGTGCCGAAGCCGCGTAGCCACCCAACGTCGTCATGTCTAGAGACATTGGAAAGAATTGCTCAGAATCCCAAATAAGCTTGAGTCCTATCTTCTGTATATTACTAAGGGCTTTTATTTATTCTCAACTAATCAGGGCCAGAAGAATTAAAAAATTAAAAAAAAAAAAAAGATTCTACAGCACTGGAAAGCGAATGACCCCCCCCCCCAGGAGTTTAAAGTATGTACACAGATTAGTCGAAGAGATAGCACACAAAAATAAAATAAATAAAATTAAAAAAACTAATAATAATAAAAGTCACTCTATCTGAAATCAGACGAGGAGCCATCTCTTAGTTGGGGAAACCACCTTCAAACACAAAAACTCCACAGAGCAACTGTACAACTTCACAGTGTTCTTACTCCTTTTCCCTCTTCAGTGTCTGAGAATATCTGTGTATTTTAAGAATGTGTGAGGAGACGGTGGAGATGTATGTTTTGATGAGCTGTTGTTTTTTTCTTTCTTCTTCTTTTTTTATTTCTCTCTTCTGTTTTGATCTATGGCTGGTCTTACTCGATGTCTGTGTTGGAAGTTCTAGTTTTGCATAGAGTTGTAAAGATGCCAAACTCTTTGAGAAGAGATCCAAATTTATCACATGAAAAAAAAAAACAAAACACTATTTTTTGTATTTTACCTGAGGTGCAGAGGCACAAACAGATGAGAATTTTACAGTGTTAGTGTAACTGAGTCTTAAAAAAAATGAGGATTTTACCTTTTACAGAGAGAGTGAGGCATGGTGATTTATATTTATATACGAAAGGCCAACGAGATGCTTAGGAGAAATTTTTTTTCCAAGAAGAAGATTTCTTTTTGTTCTTTTGGTTTTTTTGTTTTTGTTTTTGTTTTTTAAATGTTTGAATCTCTATCTGAGATGGGAGCTTGGCTGGATTAAACATGACACCCGGATGGGCGTGTGTGTGTCTGTTGCACATGGCGGGGGAGGGGAGACTCCTTCTCAAGGGGTTGCCATGGTGATCATTGGTTTTCCCATTAAAGTTGCATCTTCATCCATAGATTACCTATCCCTTCCCTGACAGTCCATACCAAACCTCTTAAAACAGCCTCTTCAAAACCATCCTTTGTGTTTCATACTTTCTACATGCCAACGAAACAGGGTAAACATGCTAAAAATCTCACATTCTAAACAGATTTCCAAATAGGAAGAACAAAAACAAGTTAAAGCACTTTCAATTTTTTTTTTTGAACGGTTTATAGCTTTTTTTTTTTTTTTCTTCCCATTTCACAATGTCCACTTCCTAAGAAGGGTTTAAATAATATGAAAACTTTCTTTTTGGGGAAAATATCTATTTGGTGTTTGACACATCAGTAGGTACTTTAAAGACCTGAATTTTATAGTAGCTTTAGGAATTATATTTTATAAAAATCAGTTATGACTTTATATTTCCAGACAATAGAGAGTTCAGAACATCATGCTTCTATGCCCCTGCTTGCTTTACCCGCTCTCCCACCTGATATCCCTCCCCTTTTTGGGTTTCCAGGGCTTTGAGCTTGATCTTTTGAAAGTTTTATTCTATTAAATTTTTGCTATATCTTCTGATTTTCTTAAAAAGCTTTAGAATGATTTCTATACCCTTTGTACCACTGCATTGTTCCATACCTCCAGTTCGATGATGTCCGGATGGAAAACTGAAGCGAAGACTTCTGCTAAGTCACACTTACTAATCCCAGTGCAACACTTCCGTCTGAAAAATGCTGGAAAGTCTGGTGCTTGGAGAGGGTGCCATTGTCTCTTGTACATAAGGTCACGACGTGTCTATGTCAAAAGTTCCTATATATTTCTTTTATAAGCTGAAAGAAGGTCTATTTTTATGTTTTTAGGTCTACGAATGGAACGTTGTAAATGCCTGTCAAACAATAAAAATACTGAAAAGTATCTGGACAGTCCTGTACTTTTTGGACGGGAGGATGGATATGGACCATTGGTGGGAAGGAGTTCTGTGAGAGAAATTCTTGGGAATGCCTGTTTTGTTTTGTTTTCTTTCTCTAGATAATCATGAGCATCTAGGAAAAGCTGACTTGGTAGAGCTTAAAGATTTTTTTTTTTTTTTCCAAATTGAGGTATAATTGACCTGTACTATTATGTTAGTTTTGGGAGGATGACATAATGATTAGTGGTTTGTATATAGCGCACAAGGGCCCCCACAGGCGTCCTCTGAACGTCCGTCCCCACACAGAGCTCTAAAGTTTTTTTTCTTGTGATGAGAACCTTCAGAATCCACTCTCCCTGCTACTTTCCAGTATGTGTTACGATGTTTTCACTGCAGTCTCCGTGATGTGAATGACTTCCCCAGGACTTTTCAGTTTATAACTGGAAATTGGTACCTTTTGACCCCGTGGCCCCTTTTCTCTGTGTCCTTGAGCTTGGTTTTTGTTGGTTTGGGTTTGGGGAGTTTGTCGTTTCTCCATATAAGTGAGGTCCTATGGCATTTATCTCTTTTTGTCTGTAGAGCTTGAAGTTTTTTGTTTGTTTGTTTTAAGATTTTATTTGTGAGCGAGAGCAGAAGGTGGGGAAGGGTGGGGGAAGGAGGCAGAGGGAGAAGGAGAAGCAGTGAGCCTGGTGTGGGACTGGATCCCAGGACCCTGGGATCATGACCTGAGCAAAGGCAGACACTCAACTGACTGAGCCCCCCAGGTACCCTGAGCTTGAAGTTTTAACAACAACAAGAAAAAAGTCAGCATCTTGGCCCTTTCTCTTTTTCTTTTTTCTTTCTTTTTTTTTTTTTTTTTTTTTTTTTAGGATTTATTTACTTATTTTTAGAGAGAAAGAGAGTGAGCAAGGGGAGGGGCGGAGGGAGAAGGAGAGAGAGCAACTTGACCCCACTCCCTGCTGAGTGCTTAGCCCAACAGGGGGCTCAATCCCACAACCCTGAGATCATGACCTGAGCCAGAATCAATCAAATCAGAGTTGGAGACTCAGCCGACTGAGCCACCCAGACGCCCCAGCATCTTGGTCTACTGATTTGAAGACTAGGAAGTGGCACATATGCATATGTCTATATCCACACTGAGCACTTTTCCAGTGCCCTGTGCCCTGCCCCCCGGCCCCCGGAGGGGCAGGCTGAGAGGTGCCTGGGGAAGTACTGGGGCGGAGGGCAGAACTGGGACTGGCCTGGGTGGGGAGCTCTTGAGCCCTTGGTCTGGCACCCCATTTTGTCACTGGGGGTCGGCTGTCTGGGTCTTCACGGAATCAACAAACGTAAATGCGGTCTTGGGCTTTCCCTTCCCCTTCAGAGTCTTGATCTCTCAGTCCCTTATGAACCTTACCCAGTCAGTTCACCCCACTGACACCTGCCCTCCGGGTGAACACGTGTGCTCCCGCCTGCCCGTGTGAGCTAGAAGGTTTCCCGCTGCGGCCGGTGAGCACCTGCTCGCCGTGTGGTCGGTGGACCAGCAGCGCCGGCCTGCAACCACGGGAGCTTGCAAGCGGTGCAGAAACGACCCCACCCAGACCTACCGAACCAGAACGTGCCTCGTATCACGATCCCAGGTGACCCCATATGCGCGTTCAAGTTTGAGGAGTGCTGGTTTGGCTGTATCCAAATGTTCTGACGTTGAACGATGATTTGAAACGCATCACGGTTCTTAAAGTTTATTAGGGCTTGGCTGTTTCCATCCCTCAATTTTTGAAAAGTTCTAATGACACCATATGGCTTTCTTTTTTCCTTTTTTTAAAGACTTTATTTATTTATTTGAGAGAGTGCAAGCAAGGGGGAGGGGCCGAGGGAGAGGGAGAAGCGGGCTCCCCGCTGAGCAGGGAGCCCCATGCGGGGCTCGATCCCAGGACCCGGAGACCCATGAAGACCCGAAGGCGGACGCTTCATG
This sequence comes from Lontra canadensis, assembly GCF_010015895.1. Taxonomy (NCBI): domain Eukaryota; kingdom Metazoa; phylum Chordata; class Mammalia; order Carnivora; family Mustelidae; genus Lontra; species Lontra canadensis. The sequence goes on from NW_022631023.1 coordinate 13,203,458, forward strand.
ACTGAGCCACCCAGGCTCTCCGATCACGTGGATTTCACAAAACATTTACAAGAGTACCTGATTCCACCAACCAAAATATTTCATTTTTACGAAGCCAAGATGAAAAGGAAACTAGCGCGCAGCCTGATCTCGCCGTGAAGCCTTGTGCGGCTTCACCTGACCCGGAAACGACACTCAGCATCTCGGCACCAAACCCCCAGAGCTTTGAACTGTGCGAGCACCGTGCTTCATCTTGATTTATTGTGGGCGTCCGTTACCAGGGTGCATCCTATGGTAATCAGAAAGACTCCGACGTTTTCCCTTGTGAATTCATGGTAAGTGCTTCTTTGCGTTCCGACCTTTCGGCTTAAGAAAGCGTTCGCAGGAAAGCTCTGCTTGCAGGGAGCAGGGGAAACCTGCATGTACAATTTAAGACACAGAACCGTTTCTTTTTTAAAAAAGATATTATTTATTTATTAGAGAGAAGGAGCACGGGCAGGGGAAGAGAGAGAGAGACAAGCAGACTCCCCGCTGAGCAGGGTCCCCCCCCCAACCCCCCATCCACCCCACCCCCACTCTGTGACATGGAGCTCAATCCCAGGACCCTGAGACCATGACCTGAGCCGAGGGGGCTGTATGGGAGCGGGTGGGAGGTGAGGGCTATGTGTGCACGGTGTGTTGGGGACTGTGTGTGAATATGAGGCTGTGGGGGGTGTGGGACTGAGGATGGGGTTGGGAGGGCCTTGTAGGGGGGCTGTGTGTAGGGAGGGCTGTGGGAGGTGGTGTGGGGAGTGGGGGGCTATGTGTGGGGGTTCATGTGTGGGTCTGTGTGAGTGTGGGAGGGTATGGGACTGAGGAGGGTATGTGAGAAAGGCTGCGTAGGGGGGCCTACGTGTGTAGGTGGGGAGGCTATGTGTATGGTTGTCTTGAGGGGCAAGTGGAACAGTGTAGACAAGGTCTTAATTTTTTCCAGACTCTGTTGACACCCAAATTTTACCTGAGTCTTACAGGCAATTCCGCTTTCCATCTTGGCCCAAACCTATTCTGGCATAGGAAATCCCTGTAACAATCCCTCAGAAGACAGGAAGTGGGCAGGTAGGGAAGAGAGAGAAATGAAAATACAGGGAGAAAAAAATCTTTTAAATACTCAAAAATTCACCCACTGATTCATAAAGTCGTAGCAACCTAGGCCTTTCTAAAAGATGCCAGTGTTTGAAGAAAGGACCTAGAATATTCAAAACACAAATCATGACCATGTAGGAGTCTGTGAAGAGGATGGAGCTATTGGGAAGGGACTGTCTGCTTGCTGAAGCTGTGTCAGAACCCCCTGCCCGCCCCAAACACATCCCTGGGGTCACTTTGTTTCCGTTGTCCTCCCTGCTGTCACCTCCCGTCCCTTCCCTCAGTATCCAAGAACGCACTGTGTGTTAGACCTCCTACACCGACGGTGGATTATTCTGGTCTCTTCTGTCCTTCCTGTGGTAGAAGCAAATCAGTTGTCTTCTGTCAGAAGGCAGTGTCTCATCACCCATGTCCACGCCTCAACACGTGCTCGGTGTAAAGCGATAAATCGGACAAATGTGCAAATCTCCTTGTCCGTGCTGTCAAGAGCGGACTCTTCTACTGGCTGCTGGTCCCTACCTTGTCTAGGCCGGGAATATTAGTCACGTGCACACCTGGCGCCGTTCAGAGAGCCCGCTGCTCTCAGACGGAAGAGGCATGATGCTTTCCGGAATTCCCTTAACATTTTAAAAATCAGGATCCACTAGGGAACATACTGTTAGAAGAGAATTCCAGGGGCGCCTGGGTGGCTCATGGGTTAAGCCTCTGCCTTCGGCTCAGGTCATGATCTCGGGGTCCTGGGATCGAGCCCCGCATCGGGCTCTCTGCTCTTCAGGGAGCCTGCTTCCCCTGCCCCCCCGCTGCCTGCCTCTCTGCCTACTTGTGATCTCTCTCTCTGCCAAATAAATAAATAAAATCTTAAAAAAAAAAAAAAAGGAAGGAAAAGAAAAGAATTCCATTTTCCATGTTCTTCCAACATGCTGCATGTCCAGGTCAAGCAAAGTCGGATTTTCACCAGTGGGACCCTCGCAGCGTGGCCGCCATCTGAGCCCCAGCCCCACAGTCTGAGGCTTCGGGACTTGGCGCATTTTCCTGGAAGCCACCGGGGGCTTCCTGAGCCCTTCCCAAGAGTCCGTTGGTCTCTGAGTTCCGAGTCTCCGTCTTAAACAGGACGTCCTGTGTTCTGCTGTGCTCGGCTCTGGGCTTGTGTTTGGTGCCTGGTGTCATCACCTTGTGCTCCAGACATTAATGGTTGGTTGGTTATAACCCTTCACTTTTTTTTTTTAAAGATTTATGTATTCATTTGAGAGAGAAAGAGAGAATATGAGCGGGGGTTGGATGGGGTAGGGGCAAAGGAAGAGCAAAAGCATCTCAAGCAGACTCCTGAGCACAGAGCCCAATGTGGGGGTCAATCCCAGGACCCTGAGATCACGACCTGAACCGAAACCAAGAATGAGATGCCTAACCCACTGAGCCACCCAAGCGCCCCATAATTCCTTCACTTTCAATCAGGATGTTAACATTTTGGCTCATGTCCTTCCTGACCGGTTCCTCAAATACGTGTGTGGGTGTGCATGTGTGTGCAAACACACACACACAGACAAACTGGACTCATGCTATTTTATTGACACATACTTTTTTATTAACCTGATTTTTACTTTCAGTGCTACAAATTGTGGCCATTTGCCTAAGATACTATATAGACATATAGGTTTACATCACTCTGAGCCATTATTACATAGTAATCCATTTTATTGTTATTTTTAAATTTTTTATTTAAATTCAATGTCATCCATTTTAATGGGTAGACTATGATTTACCATCATTTATATATTCCATTCCCTGCTGACGGTCATTAAGGATTCTGGTTTTTATTATAAAAAAATACTGTGAAGATCTGTATCACACATTCTTGGAACATGGGTCCACTTATTTGCTTAGAGTATGACCATAAAAACAGCTTTAAGTGTATTGATATGCATTTTTAAAGATTCTGATGTACATTTCTACATCGTAGGGGCCATATCCTGTTCTGTTTGGCTTCTGGTAATGGTCAGGATCCAATTCCCTGTCTGGTATCTTTACTTTTTCATTTCCTTTTTTTTTTTTTTTTTTAAGATTTATTTATTTAAGAGAGAGAGTGTGTGTGTGCTGGGGGGCAGAGGGAGAGAATCAGATTCCCTGCTGAGCACAGAGCCTGACACAGGGCTCGATCTCATGACCCTGAGATCAGGACCTGAGCTGAAAGCAAGAGTCGGGCACTTAACTGACTGAGCCACCCAGGTGCCTCTGGTGTCTTCACTTTGCCTTCACAGAAATGCCTGTGGCCATGGAGACTGGCATTTTTACCTGCATTTGTATTTGAGATTCTTGGGCCGGATATGCCTAGTGAGCTGGGCCTCCTCCCAGTCCTGTCCTCCATTCTACCCTCAGTTTTGCTGGAGCATTTGGCCATGAGGCTCAGGGTTCAGGACTTCACGTACCATCAGTGGAACATCCCTGCACAGTCTCCCTTTCAGAACTCCAGGATTTTCAATAGCCTGACTCCTTATGTGTTGCTTCTGGTTTCACCCCCCAGATTTAAATGAGGGCTAATGTCTTACAGTAGCGATCAAATCAGTTTCCAATCACAGACATGTTTGGGCAATCCTCTCCTCTTCCCAATGTGCTCTTATACCTAATGAATAAAGTGGCCTTTTGAAACAAAAATAAACATTGATAGATTCTTTTATTTATTTATTTATTTATTTATTTTTGCAAAAATATCAGAGAAAGTCAAGGTGGGGACAAATGGTTGGGATGAAATTTATGTTTGAAACGAATCTTGACGTCTTTTATTAAAAGCCGTTACGGAAAAGAAAGATTTTTGTAGAACAGAGAGAGGGACAATGACTGGTGGGTTTTCAGTAAACTCTTAAAGTCTCATGGAGTTTCTCACCACCAGTGAAAGGAAGACGAGCCAGACTCACAGAGTAATGATCCTGGAGCCAAAATGTGACTCTTCAGGAGGCTCAAGACACAGATAGTGCAATGGGGACCCACCTCCCCGTTTCTTTCCTCACCTTCGTCTGCCTGGGAACGTGCTCATAAGTAAGTTTTCTCCCACCCTCGTCAGAATCCTCTCCCTTTCTCCGGAAGACAGACTCTTCTCATCCATCGCAGAGCTCACTAAGGCGCACGAACCTCCGGGACCTCAAACAGACACAGAAAAATAATCCCCGGAGAAAACAAATGAGTCTACAGACCAGGAAGCTAGTCCTTTTGCAAGGCAGCCAGTTTCAAATTTGCTTTCAATCACTTTGAAAGGGGAACGCGTCAAGTTGTCAGGTGATTAATCATCGCAAACAATGATCGATGATATCACTGATTTTTGGCGTAGCGCTCAAGAGCTCAAGGAATTGAGTGGGAGAGCCATAATGGAGCCACACTCTCTCCCATCCAGTCCAAATAGGGCTTCTCTGTCTTGCACCTATGAAAATGAAAACAGAAATAGGAAAGTGCTGAAGTCTATGGACAGCTAAAGTAGGATCCCTTCTGGATACATGAACCAATGGAGCAAAGGACCCAAACACTTACGTGTCATAGGAGGTCATTTCCGGTGAGATGGTACCTCTCACATCTAATGATTTTTTATCTATGTATTTTTTCATGTTGATCAATTGTACCAATAACAATCATAATCCTAACTCCGTCCAAAAGTGGCTTTTAAATAAACAGTTGGAGCTTTATGATCATAGGAAACTCTAAAACTTTTTTAAAAAGGATTTTATTTTATTGAGAGAGAGAGAGAGTGAGCACATGAGCAGGGGGCAGGGGAGAGGGAGAGGCAGGCTCCCCGAGCAGCAGGGAGACTGACGTGGGGCTCCATCCCAGGACCCTGAGCTCATGACCTGAGCTGAAGGCAGATGCTTAACTGACTGAGCCACCCAGGTACCCCGGAAATGCCAAAACTTTTAACAAATTTATGTAAATATTTTTATTATAAAGCAGAATATTAGGGTGATGGGGATTAGAAAAATAAATCTAAAGGAAAAGAATGAAGTGAAAATTTTGAGTTGTAAAATGTATTTTTAGGGGCACCTGGGTGGCTCAGTCGCTTAAGTGTCTGCCTTTGACTCAGGTCATGATCCCAAGGTCCTGGGATGGAGTCCTGCGTGGGGCTCCCTGCTCGGGGGTGAGGGGACCCTGCTTCTCTCTCTGCTCCTCCCCCTGCCCTTATTTTCTTCTGCTCATTTAAAAAAAATAACTTAGAAGAGCCGGTGTGGTTTTATTTATAAAGAGCTGTCTTATGAAGGCAGAAATGTGAGAATTTCTCGTGTTTCCAATTACACATTCTAGCCATATCCCCAGTCCTGGGAGCACAGTCACTAGACTGCCATGTCCCTCTAGAGGAGCTGGGATGGCGTGGGCTCCCTCCGTGCCATAGGTCTTGTTTTCATAAGTGAATAAGCAGCAACGGTTTTCTGCAGGGAAATGTCCCTGCTGGACCTTCGTGGACGTATGTGTAAGATATTTTGACATTATAAAAATAAATTTCCCTCGGGGAAGTGGTAGCAAAGCACACATGTCATGTTGGAAAAGCCCAAGTTGTTTGTCAGGCTCTGGACAAACCATTCTGCTTTATTGCTTCCCTGAGAACTGGATGAGAGACAAGGAATTGGCCAGGGGTGGGGGTTCCGAGAGGGAGAGGGATGTTTTAAAAAATGACTTTTAAGGGGCGCCTGGGTGGCTCACTGGGTTAAAGTCTCTGCCTTTGGCTCAGGTCATGATCTCAGGGTCCTGGGATCGAGCCCCACATCTGGCTCTCCGCTCAGTGGGGAGCCTGCTTCCTCCTCTCTCTCTGCCTACCTCTCTGCCTACTTGTGATCTCTGTCTGTCAAATAAATAAAATCTTTTTAAAAAATGACTTTTAAAATTGAGGTGTGACCTATGTATGTACATGGGGTGCCTGGGTGGCTTAGTCAGTTGAGTGTCTACCTTCAGCTCAGGTCATGATCCCTGGGTCCTCGGATTCCAATCCTCCAAGGAAAGCAAGGCAGGTGCCTCCAAGCAAGGTGGCAGGCACCTTGCTCAGCCAGGAGCTGAATACCTTGGTGAGTGTGCCAAGTGCACACCCCATATAAACACCACTCAGAGTAGGGTTTTGAACACTCCCGGCTCCCCATAAGAGGCCCCGTACCTCTGCCAGTCAATACCCACCCCGTTCCCCAGGTCACTAACACGACCTTCATTATTGCTATGGGCAGAATGTTCGTGTTCCCCTCCTCGCTGAAGCCCTAAGCCCCAGGATGATGGTCCTAGGAGGTGCGCCTTCAGGCAGTGATGAGGTTGGGAGGGAGGAGCCCTCATGAGGAGGATTAGCGCCCTTATAAGAGACAAGGGTGACCTGGTTTCTCTCCAGCCTGTGAGGCCACAGCAAGAAGGTGGCCATCAGCAAATGAGGAAGGGGGCTTTCGCCAAGCACTAAAACTTCTGTCACCTTAATCTCAGGCTTCCTAGCCTCCAGAACTATGAGAAATAATAAATAAATAAATTTCTGTATTTTGTGTTGCAGCTATAGTTAATGAGACTGTATTGCATATTTGAAAGATCCTAAGAGAAAGATTGGAACTGTGTGAAGGACGGATATTAACTAAACTCACTACTGTTATCCATAAAATATACATGTAGCAAATCATTCTATTACACACCTTAAACAATGTTATATGACAATTATATAGCAATAAAACTAAGGATAGAAGAATTTTACATAATTTTCCTATGTCAGGAAATATTCTCCTTTTAATCTTCTCCATTCATTAAAACAATGCAAAAACTAAAAAAAAAAAATTCTCTTGTTTAAACCACCTGAAAAAATAAGCCACCTCATCTATGATATTTTGTTGTAGCTTTGCATGGGCTAAGACAGTCATTACCAACTAGCTCGGCTCACTTTTGAACTTGACATAAATGGGATTGGGAGGTATGCACTCTTTCATGGCCGGCTTCTTTCACTCCCAAATCTGAGATTCCTCTGCACATCCTAGTAGTACATTATTTTTGTTGTTGTATTTTTTTGTATGAATAATGCAAAATTTGCCTATCCGTTGGATGACAGGTCTTTAAACAGGCTGCCCAAGGGAGGGGATGGCTCTCACAATCATGGCTACAAAGTGACTAATGGGACCAGACGCTGTTGTTTGCCTGGGACAATTTATTCATTTATTCAACAAATACGTATGAGCACCTGCTCTGTGTATGACGCCCCAGGCATCATGTTCTGTGTGCTGGAGGGATCAAGGGGGCTCACGACAGAAGTCCTTATCTTCATGGAGCTGACGTCATAGAGGAATGGATGGGTCTAGCTGCTGAGCCTCACCTTTGCCAAACCAGTCTTAGCGGTGGATGGAGACTGCAGGAGAGGGCTTCCCTGGGAAGGCTGACATTTTCCAGGATTAGTGCCGTGGCGACTTCCTTGAGGGGAGAAAGCCACCTCCCCAAAGTCAGGAGTGATGCACCGAAAGCCACACAGGGAGCCCATTCTGAAGAGCCTTCCTCCTCCTTTCATAGATGCAGACTGAAAAGGAGCCCAGCTAGAACAGAAGCTGGACTTCCCATCCATCCTGGCAGCTGGATCAGGTTGGGGAGAGTTTGATTTGTTCCGAGTATAGACAATGTTGGCTCCCCAGGGCCAAGAGCTGGAGACAATTCCCAGGATAATTTCAGATGGAGTCACAGGTCAGATCTAGGCAAAGGTCAAAACAGAACACAGACAGGGGTTTGAAAATCAGTCTTTGTAGTTTTATTTTTAACTTCCCTATTTGTTATTTTTATTTTCTCTTTCCCCGTAGAAATTTTAACAGCAGCAACAACAACAAAAGCTCATTTGCACTTGATTTCTGGGGCAGCAAGAGAGTGAGGAATAGTTATACGATGACAAGCGTCTCACTAGTAATACCTAAGAACTGAACGTGGGACGCGGCCGCAATGAAGAGGATGGTCAAGTGGGCAGAATCCCTGGGCCCTTTGGAAGAAGGAGTCTGTGGTGATGCCAGACACTGACCAGACTCAGCAGGTGGAAGACCTCACCCCTGCCATCCCCATCATGCTCTGTGGGTCACTTACACTTGGGGGTTCCCGCAATTCTGGAAGAGGCTGGCCCTTCCTGCAAGGGAAGCACGTGATAGCTTAATGTGCACACAGACACCTTCTGATGGTAACAAGGAGACAAGTAATTGGAAAATCTTAACGCATCAGCAGTACTCAACCCTGAGGAGCTCTGAAAATACGATGATGCCAGGACCCACCGCAGACCCAAGAATCACAATCTCCGGGTTAGCATCCGTGTTTTTTTGTTTTTTTTTTTTTTTAATGCTAGACTGTATGAAGCCCGGCTTTTATTCACTTCATGTGAGTGAGTAGAGAAGCCCAGGGATTTTGTCAATTTTTAAAAAGCCTAATGAAATGATCCATCCACCTTCAAATAGGGTCTGAGACAGACGTAAGCACTACATGTCCTGACTCTGAACTGCACTCACAGTAACTAGTGAGCAATCACGCTTACACACATACCAGGCAGAATGATGGGTATATTTCTCTACCTGAGATACATATTTATAAAATCATATGTATTGATTAACAAAATGCTCTTTGGGGACCAAAGAAACTCCTTCGAATTCTGAGGTGTCCCCAGTAAGGACAGAGACACAAAGTGGGGAGGGTATCCGTGAGAGGGAAGTTTGAATTCATGTTTAAACCCCATAACACATGATGGAACGGGTTAGTAAATTAAGAAGCATAGAATCTGGCTCTTTGGTTCTGTTTCTGTATTTTCTGTAAAAAGGATGCCCACACCCTACCCCGCCCACAACCAGGGAGACCCTCCTTAAAGCCAACCAGCAGAAGAGACACCCAGAACTGGAAGACCCTCAAAGCCAGACCAACAAGTGTTGAAGACAGAGAGGATACCTGTAGGCAAAGAGAACTGGTAAGTATCATTTGGTAGAGCGCTACTCTCTTGGGTGTCCATCTCACATCCAGCTGGAAAAATGAAAGATGGGGCCCAATAGTAACTATTATAACCCCAATTATGGACTGAAGCTCTAAGTAATACTATCTAATCTATTTCTAAATTGTTTCTTATATAAAACTTTGCTTTTAGGAAACAGGTGTTTGGCATTCTCACCCAAGCAAACAGCTGTGTGTACGTATTACAGGACTTGCACTAGCAGCAAATACATAGATGAGAGACCGAGGTATGGAAGAGTTAAATAAATGGTTCATACTAGAGAATTTTACCAGCAGTTAAAAAAAAAATAGGGTAGCGATACCTGCATTGACTTTAGTTTATTTGAAAGCATCCAGGTGATTCTAACGTGCGTGTAGAGCTGTGAACTACAGCACGCCTTCAATCACAGGCCATGCTTTTCTGGTTCTCTGTCTTGTAATTGGACTGAAAACTACTGGATCTAATTTAGCTTGGAAATTTGAAAGTCCATACATCTAATTAACATTTATGGAGCACCTATGATATGATGAGAGATTGGGGGACTGAGGCAGATAACCGTAATTCTTGACCCACAAAACTCACAATTTGTCAAAATGAGTGCATGAAATGCCCTGATACACACATTGTATAGAATTTCTTTTTACGGAGAACTGTTTTTCTTCCTTCCCATGCGCTTCCTGAGAAGGAGCTCTGTATTTGAGACAGGTATAGAGAAGCTTAACGCCACATGAAGATGTTCAAGGATGTGAAATCTAAAAATCCCCTCATTGTTGGAAATACAATTCACTTGAATTTGTTTTTGTGTATTTATTTTTAAATTTATTAAATTAATGTAAGTTCAAATATATACGATTTTATTTATGTTAAGATACATCAATACTAAATTAAAATAAAGGGAAACCCACTGAGTTGTCCCATTAGCTCATTTCTGTTTCTTCAGTCTGAAAAATGACTGGGGGAGGACAGCTACACAGAGTAAGTTTATTTTGTCCAGACATAACCATTGCTTCCACGGGGTACTGCCTTCCATTTCCTCCGGCTTTCTATGTATATGCATATCTATGTAATACACGGATAGAAATATATCCATATTTAAAGGCAGTCATATTGTACCTTACTGTACTGTGGTCTGCTGAATTTCACACGTAATGAACAGCTCCCCGTGCCATTAAGCATCCTTTAAAAACAGTTTCTTTTCTTTTTTTTGTTTTTGTAGATTTTATTTATTTCAGACAGACACAGAGAGAAAGCGAGAGAGAGCACAAGCAGGGGGAGGGGCAGAGGGAGAAAAGCAGACTCCCTGCTGAGCAGGAAGCCCAACATGGAGCTCGATCTCAGGATCCCCGGATTATGACCTGAGCCTAATTTAAATGCCTTAACCAATCTAGACACCCAGGCATCCCTTTATTAATAGTTCCTAATGGTTACAAAGATTTCATTTCAGTGGACACACTGCAGACCCTTAAATACTTGCTGACAAATGAGGGTCTCAACTTCAATTCCAGAATTTTGGATGTTTGGATTATTTACGCTTTTGGCTAATTGTACATAAAATACTGCCAAGCTACCCCTCACCTCTAAATGAGTTTCACTGGGCATTTGCCGCCTCGTACCCCCTCTCTCTGACCCTTACAAGATCCCCTGGGATGGGCTGCACTGTCATCCTAATCTCCATAGTAGACGGGAGAAAAGAAGGCTCGAAGGAAGTGTGACTTGCACCTTGGCAGCTTTTCGGTTGGTGGATGACCAGGATGAGACACCACACCGGTGACCAGCGTCAGACCCCACACCAAGAGACAGACTGGGGAATCCCAGCATTTCCAGCAGGAAAACTCACCGATGGACTATAACGACAGGATGCTAGAATTACAAGGATCAAGACACTGTCCCCGCTTCTTTGAAAAAGAACGAACGTAATATTCTCGTATTTTCTTTATGGGTTCATGCCCTTGAGGAGGATGAGAAGGGAATGGCTCTGCGCTCCTTACCACCATCCAGCTTCTCGCCCGAGCTGCTCTGAAGGCGCCACGTGGACACGAGTGCCCCCTGCTGGACACCTGTCGCATGGTCTCAAGTTTCTCTCGCGGGGTTGACACCGAGGGGAACCGAGTTTGCAGGAGATGGGGGGAGGCGAGCCCAACCGGGGGTCCTGACTCGGCTCAGGGCTGCGATCAGTATCTTTCAAGGCAAGCAGGGGATTTTAATGAGTCCGAGCCGGGAACTACAGGTCGTATCAATCATGGGCAAGAAAAATCCTTTTCTCCTTTCCTGTCTTCTAATTGGACTGAAAATTATTGGGTCTAATTTGCTTTGAAAATTCATACATCTGTCTCCAGCTCTGGCAATGCAGAGCAAGCAGTAGGATGCTTTTTACCTTAATGAAGTGGTGGAGAAGATAAAGCTGGGTCCTACTTTCTGAACGTTTTTTCCTACTTAAGGATCTGCCTGAGTAAGGAGCATTTGGAAGGATCGTGTCCCACTGCGACCCGCCTAGGTGCCCCGCTTGGCCGCGGGCGCTTGTCCTGCCCGGGAGAGGGCGCCTCTCTGATGCCCCCTGGTGGTAAATCGGCCAAGTGCCGCGTCTTATTTAGACCAGAGCCCAGTGTACACCCTTTGAGGACCCTTAGAGATCATCTTTTCTAATCCTCTGATTGTACAGATGAGGAACTGAGGCCCTAAACGGTGAAGAGGACCTCCCAGCTCATACCCGTTAGTGATGAAGTATATTTTACAGGTTCGCACACGTTAGTAACTGGGGTCTAGCCGGGGGCGGGGGCAGTGTTCAGGGATAGGAGAGAACCACTCAGGTCTTCAGAGGAGGTCGGTCTGAGCAAAGCTTGGAGGTGAGAATCAGCTGATGGTGGGCAGAGTTGGGACAGCTGCTGGTGCCATACATCAGGCCCTCAGGTGACTGTTGGTGCCTCTACCTGAGCCTGAGAATCTGGAAAACTCTTTGAACCTATAGACTTATAAACCCTTCAAGCTAAGTGTTTCCAAAACCGGACTCATCATTCCCACCCCTCCTTTTTCTTCATCGTATCTCATCCCAGTCACTGGAATCACCTTCTACAGGGTTGAGCGAGCTGGACAGCTAGTCAGCCCTGTCGTCTTCGTCCATCACAGAGCCCTTCTCTTGAACCTTCTCTCCCGCCAGTGCTTCCTCTTGCCTTTTGGCTGAAAGAGCCTTGGCAATGGACACCTGCCAGACAGCTTGGCGGTAGTATCGTTTGAACATTCTTGGTGCATCTGGATAGGGTCTTACCGTGGAAGGCTTGTCCTGCCTTCTCAAGGGAGAATTTGGGACCCTTTTGTCCTTAGCCCTTGCACACCTCCCTTCCAACTGGAATGCAGCTGAGTGTCCCAGATTTCACCAATCCAGGGCAAATTCAGCAGGTCGCAGCATGAAGGTGAGCCATGCCATGGGGGCTGGGGCTGTTCGTCAAAGCTCGAGTGTCCTGTAGGACATGATGGGAGGGTGCGGGAGGACGAGGGGCAGGGGTGCAGAAGGCCCATGAAGAGAGAGGAGATGTTAGATGATTTGAGGGGGCTGAAATGTGGGGCCATGACCTAGTGTGACCCAAACTGATGCACGGTGATAAATTAGGTTGTCATCTCATTTGTAAACATTGCTGCGTTGTGGTAGAATGATCTAGGACTCCAAGTAGGAGTGATGAGCTAGAGAGGCTGGCAGAGAAGCTCGGGAATGTGGGTGCTGAAGAACTGGGCAGGAGCAGAGTCTGGCTGGAAGCAGATCCTCACGTGTAAGACAGGGGAGCAGGTGCAGTGAGTGGTTGTCAAATAGGTAGAATGGTTATTTTTTTCACCCCAAAACAAGGTATCACCAAATGGGACAAAATGGGCAAACTGGACAAGAAGAAACAGATAAGCTGGGCTTCATCAACATTAAAAATTTTCATGCATCAAAATATACCATTGCGAGCACCTGAGTGGCTCAGTCAGTTAAGTGTCTGCCCTCAGCGCAGGGCATGATCCCAGAGTCCTGGGATCGAGTCCTACATCTGGCTCCCTGCTCAGTGGGGAGTCTGCTTCTACTTTTGCCCCTCACTCTGCTCTCTCTCTCTCTCTCTCTCTCACTCTTTCTTTCTCTCTCAAATAAATAAATAAAATCTTTAAAAAAAGAGACACCATTGAGACAGTGAAAAGACAACCCTCAGAATGGGGGAGAATATTTGCAAATCATGTATTTGATAACTGTTTAATATTCAGAATACAAAAAAAAAGAACCAACAACTCAACAACAAAAAAGACAATCCAATTAAAAAAATGGGCAAAGGGCTTGAACAGACATTTCTCCAAAAAAGGTACACAGATGGTCAATTAGCACATAAGATGCTCAACATCTTTAGTCATGGGGCAATGCAAGTCAAAACTGTAAAGAGATACTATTTCACACCTGCCAGGATGGTGATAACAGAAAAGAAAAAAATCCAGAAAATAACAAGTGTTGGTGAGGATATAAATACGTTGCAACACTTGTATGTCAAGCATAGGAATGTAGAATGGTGAGGATGTTCTGGGAACTAACTTGGCAGCTTCTCAGAAAGTTAAACATAGAATTACTGTGTGACCCAGCAATGCCTTTACTAGAAGCATTGGAAACAGGGACTCAAACAGATACTTACACACGAATGTTCCCAACAGCATTATTCACGATAGTCCAGAGGTGGGAGTCACTCAGGTGTCCATCAAAAGCGAAAAAATGAGCAGAAAAAGCGAAATGCAGGAATGTGCAGTGGAATATTATTCAGTTGTAAAAAGGAAAGCAGTTTTGATATATGCAGCAACACAGATGAACCTTGGAAACAGAAGGCTAAGTGAAATAAACCAGATGCGGAAGGACAAATATTGTATGATTCCACTTATGTGAAAAATCCAGAATGTGCAAATTCATAAAGGCAGAAGGTAGAGGGGCGCCTGGGTGGCTCAGTGGGTTAAAGCCTCTGCTTTCGGCTCAGGTCATGATCCCAGCGTCCTGGGATCGAGCCCCGCATTGGGCTCTCTGCTCAGCGGGGAGCCTGCTTCCTCCTCCTCCCTCTCTCTCTCTGCCTGCCTCTCTGCCTACTTGTGATCTTTGTCAAATAAATAAATAAATAAAATCTTAAAAAAAAAGACAGAAGGTAGAGTAGAGGTTATCAGGGTTGGTGGGCGGGGGGAGGAGAAGGGGAACGGGGAATTGTTGTTTAGTGAGTATGAAGTTTTGAGGTGATGAAAATAGTTTGGAAGTAGTGGGGATGGTTGCACAAAGCTGGGAATGTAATTAACACATGGTTAAAATGGTTTATGTTACGCGCATTTTACCGTAATAAAAAAATGTAAAAGAAATTATCTTCAGTTTTTTAAGAGTATAGATGTAAAAGTGGAAGAGCTAATACGCAAATGTTGGATGTGTAGTTTCACTAATGAGAGGTTGTATTGTGCTCAGTGACAAGGGTGCCACACAGACAGGGCATGAGGTTGCCACGATTTCTCCGCCTGCTTAGTGTTTCATGCTCTCTCGTGGACTCCTTGGAAAAACCATGAGAGAAGCTGTTCCCATGTTCATTTTCCAGTTGGGAAAACAGACTGTTTGGTCTTGGCCCACGGTTACCCATTTATACAAACAAATTTAAGTCTATCCTTCTCAAAATGGATCCCAAATGGGGCCACCGTGACCTCACACATCATCTCACTTCCTGTTACTTTAGAACAGTGGGTGTAGTCTTTGATCCTGGATTATATTTTGGAGAAGTCGCCTCACCCTAAGAGGGTACATTTGAGCTACTTTGCTTAATTTAACTGGGGAGGGAGGTCACTTGAAGGATAGATCCTAAGATCTTTAAACACGCCTAATTTCTAAAGGGACTTTCTGGAACTCATCACTCTTGGGACACTGACCCTGAGTTGAGTTTGTTAGTTTGTGGGGTTCATTTTAGTGTGCAATGGCAGATTTATTAAACTTTGAATGCAGTTCTTTTTCAATGTAGTTTAATACATCTGCCATTTTTGAATCATCCATCTTTGAAATTTAGTGGACTTTGGAGAGAAGTCCTTGAATTTCCTTAATTTGACCAGTAGAGGTCGCTCTTTCACTGCGATTTTTTTGAAAAAAGGCTCTACAGCAAGTCCACACTAAGGCCCTGATCAAAAATTATTGTCCTTACCCTCATTCTCTGTCTCTTTTTTCCTCCTTCTGTTCCTGCCTCTGCTTTTCCTTTTTTTTAAATTTCTCCCCCACCTTTTTTTTTTTTTTTTTTAAGATTTTGTTTGTTTATTTGACAGACAGAGATCACAAGTAGGCAGAGAGGCTGGCAGAGAGAGGAGGAAGCAGGCTCCCTGCTGAGCAGAGAGACCATGCGGGATTCGATCCCAGGGCCTGGGATCATGACCCAAGCCGAAGGCAGAGGCTTTAACCCATTGAGCCACCCAAGCGCCCCTCTCCCTTCTTTATTCCAATCAGTCAGCCTAAGATATGACAACAGGGGAGTGATGTTTTCGCTTAGCAAGTTCTGGGGACATTCATCACCGCCTGCATGCTGAATTCTATGGTCCCTCCTAAGGACAAACTCCCCGAGTACAGGGACCAAATGGCAAAGAGAGTTAAACCTCCCCTTTATCAGCTTTTACCAGATGAAAATGGACTTCAGTTTTTGTGTGTAGATAAAGTATGGTCACGTAGCTGGGGTTCTGTGTTCCTTTCCCCAACTATTCATTTTCTGGGGGTCTTACCTGTCCTGGCCCCAGAGAGGACAACAGGCGCTGTTCAGAAAAATCCGTTGTCAAATCTGGGAAGCACTGAGATTTTGACATTCGATAGTTAAAACTCATTTTCTGCCCGGAGATTGTATAGCTTTCCAGTAGTTCTCTTTGGCCGCTGACAGAAACTTTAGCTTTTATTATTTTCTTAACTGATCACTAATAAATTATTTCAGAAAAAAGAGTACTTCTTTTTAGTGTTTTCAACCAGGTTTTCATCTTCTCTCTTCCATATCTTCACCTGTGTTACTCGGGAGAGGTATCCATGGAAGGCTTTTTTTTTTTTTTAATTTTTATTTTTTTATTAACATATAATGTATTATTAGCCTCAGGGTACAACGGAAGGCTTTTAACTGGGAGAGTTAACAATCAAAATCAGATTTCACCAATTAGAAAAAAATTGATCAAATATTTTATTTTTTTAAAAAAGATTTTATTTATTTATTTTTCAGAGCGAGTGCAAGCAGGGTGAGTGGCAGGTAGAGGGAGAAGCAGGCTCCCCACTGAACAAGGAGCCTGTTGTGGGACTTGATCCCAGGACCCTGGGATCATGACCTGAGTGGAAGGTAGATGCTTACTTAACCAACTGAGCCACCCAGGCGCCCCTGATTTAATATTTCAAAACAAAGAACTCTGTAGCCTGAGAGACAAGGGAAAACGTGTGTGTGATGAGGGGTGGGAAAGGAGTGCTGCAAACACGATGTCTTCTCTATTTTAAATTACTTTGGTGTGGATAGAATTCTTTAAGTGTGGGGTGATTTAGAACCTCAAAGAAATGGTGCCCTTCTGCAGACATGCCTCATTCCACAACTTGGTTAGTGAGAAGTTTGCTGGAACCTGGTATTTGCGCCTTGGATTCCACGGGTTTTAAGGACCTGAAATGTCCCTGGGAGGTCGAGAAGGAGATAATCTACCCTGTTCTCATTTACATTACCCCGGCTTTTCCTTCTTGGGCAGCCTATTCAAACTAGCGGGAAGGAGGTGACATGGGCTCTCTCATGGAATTGGTTTTGACTCAATTTTCTGTTGTTTGTGTCACCTTGAGCCAGTTTCTTATTCTGTCCAGTTGTTGGCTGTCCCGGTCACAAAATAAGATGTAGAGTTAATGTTTGTCTGCTAGGTGTTCCCGATTTTAGTCTTTGAGGCTCCATGGTCTAGCTCTGATTTATCTGAAGATTTTATTTTTAAGTAATCTCTGCACCCAACATGGGATTCGAACTTCTACAACCCTAACGTCAAGAGCTGTGTGCTCTACTGACTAAGCCAGCCAGGCATCCACCCCCAGCTCTGATTTATTATTTCAGTTGTATCGGTCAGGCTTCTCTAGAGAAACAGAAATAACAGAATACACATACACACATACACACATACACACCACACACACACACGTTTCCATATATATAAAATCTGAAGAGATTTATTGTGAGGAACTGGCTGGCATGATGAATGAGGCTGGGAAGTCCTATGAGATGCCGTCTGTAGGTTGGAGATCCAGGGAAGCCGGTGGTGTAATTCAGTCTGAGCTGGGAGGCTTGAGAACCAGGAGTGCCTGTGTCCAAAGTCAGGAGAAGACGGGTGTCCAGCCCACGCAGAGAGAGTGAATTTGCCCTTCCTTTGCCTCTGTGTTCCATACAGACCGTCGGAGGACTGGATGATGCCCACCTATGTTGGGGAGGACCAGCTGCTTCACTTGGTTCAACAATACGCGTGCTAATCACTTCTGGAAATACCCTCAGACACATCCAGAAATAGTGTTCTGCCAGCTGTATCTGGGCATCCCTTACCCACTCAAGACAACACATAAAATTAACCAGCACACTAAGCAACTGTCTCACATTCTGATAAAGGTAGAGATAGTCGGTAATCACAATATTTGTATTTGTTTTTCTCTTGGTTCCGAAAAACCTTTTTTTTTTTTTTTAAGATTTATTTATTTATTTATTTGACAGAGATCACAAGTAGGCAGAGAGGCAGGCAGAGAGATGGGGGGGGGGGAAGCAGGCTCCCCGCTGAGCAGAGAGCCCGATGCGGGGCTCGATCCCAGGACCCTGAGATCATGACCTGAGCTGAAGGTAGAGGCTTTAACCCACTGAGCCACCTAGGCGCCCTCTGAAAAACCTTTTGATACTACTCTGAGCCTTTATTTGGCCAGGAATAGGAAAAAGGGAAAGTGAATCAAGAAAATGAAGGACAGGGGCGCCTGGGTGGCTCAGTGGGTTAAAGCCTCTGCCTTCGGCTCAGGTCATGATCTCAGGGTCCTGGGATCGAGCCCCGCATCGGGCTCTCTGCTCAGCGGGGAGCCTGCTTCCTCCTCTCTCTCTGCCTCTCTGCCTACTTGTGATCTCTGCCTGTCAAATAAATAAATAAAAAAAAAAAAAAAAGAAAAAAGAAAATGAAGGACAAAGAACGCGATCTCGTGAGCCCACCTACCCGGGCTGTAGTCCCAACGCTGTTACTTACTAGCTACTTGGCATTTTCTCCTCTCAAAAGCTGGGATAAAAATAGTACCTGTCTGGTGGGATTGTTGAGAAGAATAAATTATTTAAATGTGTATGTTTGTGCCCCATAAATGACAGCTACCACCAAATAATTATTGTTCCTGCCAACTTTCAGTAATGTTTTCTAGAAGATCAGCTTCATTCCTTGCCTACTTGTGACCCACTGACAAATGTGAGGGGCACTGATTTTTGTGAAAAACAGTGTTCCGGGCCCAGTTTCCTGCCCTCATAGTATTTACCATCATGTTGAAAGATAAACCCAACATATCAGTAAAATCTTTTTTTTTTAAAGATTTTATTTATTGATTCGACAGAGAGTTAGAGAGCACAAGCAGACAGAGTGGCAGGCAGAGGGAGAGGGAGAAGGAGGCTCTCTATGGAGCAGGGAGCCCAATGCGGGGCTCGATTCCAGGACCCTGGGATCATGACCTGAGCCAAAGACAGACACTTAACTGACTGAGCCACGCAGGTGCTCCAACATATCAGTAAAATCTAAGTGGTTAGTCTGACAGGTGGCTGTCGGAGGAAGGTGCTTCCAAGGTCACAGGTCATATTTTGGAGTCTTCCCTTCGGGTCTTTTTGCTGACACCCCTTCAGAGAACCAGAACTGTCCTGTTAGTGGGAAGAAGTGTTGGGACAATCTAATACACCTGTATTATAGGCTGAAAACCACATGCCAAGATGGGGAAGAATCATAATATATATAATGTAATTATAATAGACATATTACATAATATATAATTATAATATATTATAAAACATATACATGATACAGGATTATTATATGTGATTTATAAATCAATAATAGGAAAAACTCAAAACAGAAAAAGGATAAAATTTCCAACCGTTAATTCACAAAAGATGAGAGTTAAATGTGTAGTAAACATGAACCCTCACTAGGAATCAGAGGTATACCAATTAATACCACAGAGAGATCATGTTTTGCACCATTAGTGGAGCTAAAAAGCAAGACAAACAATACCAGGTGTTGACAAGGGTCCGGAGAACTGGGAATTATCAGTCATGACCAGGAGGACTGTCAACAGAGTAACCGCAGAGAGAAACTTGTTACTATTTAGTGAAGGGAAAGCTGCGCATTCTCTTGACCCGGTAATTGCACTTCTAGGCAGGAACGATACTGGATGTCTTTAACAACCCATGGGGCTAGCGCACCACCTCCAATCGGAGTGGAGGCTTCTCCTACCCAGCAGAGGCACATGTGTTGCTGAAAACATGCTGGATACCAGCCCTGCTTCTAGCAATTTTCCCTAGAGACTTCACACATTGGATAGGCAAGTGTGTAAGAATATTTATTGCAACATTGTTTGTAAAAAAAAAGAAAAGGTAATAACAAAGCAATCCAACTCTTCAAGAAAAGGTGAATAAATACGTTTTGGTTTATTGTCCAATAGAATAATCAGTGAAAAGGGATGAAATTGAACCATGTGTATCAAGTGGGTAAATCTTGGAAACCTCAAGTTCAGGGAAGCAGCAATGGCAAAGGACACGTACTATAAAATGTCATTTATGTATTTATATTTTAAAAGTAATCTCTATACCCTGTGTGGGGCTCGAACTCACGACCCCAAGATCAAGCGTCTCCTGACTGAGCCTACCAGGGACCCCTAGGAGATACCATTTAAATAAACTTTGGAAACAGTAATACTACGGTTATGTGTAATAATGGTGGGAAGAATCCATGGGAATGACCCTCCACATTCAGTATATTGGTTATTTCTGGGGAAAGGAAGAAAGGAGGGAGGGGTTTCAACTTGACTTGTTTCTTTTCTTTCTTTCTTTTAGATTTTGTTTATTTATTTGACAGAGAGAAACACAGCAAGATAGGGAACACAAGCAGGGGAAGTGGGAGAGAGAGAAGCAGGCTTCCTGCCGAGCAGGGAAAGCTGCCCTGAAAACAAGTGACGCCTTCTCTGTGTAGCCCACCTGGTGGGTTCTGCGGTGCCCTTGGGCTGACCTCCGACTGATGGACATTGCCCAGGTAAGATTTACGACTCCTCTTTGAAGCCTGAGGCTCAGAAGGATGGGACTGAACACAGGTGCCTCAAACGAAAAAGGCAATTACATCTGACTTGAGGCACATTCAGCAGCTCTAAGATGTTGCTTAAAGACACTAATTTCTTCCAGAGATAACCCTTCTCACCCCACTTCCAGTAGATCACTTAATCTGTTCTGTCCTTTCCCGTGAATCTTAAACTTTGCTGTGCTCCCGACAAAAAAACGAACACCAACCAGAGTCCATTTCTTGAATTATTATAATTTAAGGATGGGAGCTTCTGGGTGATTGGGTACAACTCAGTTGCAGAATTTCTGATTGGAGGTGGCAAATCAGAAGAAGGGACATTTGTATTTGGGAATTCTCTGGACCCCTTCCCCAGCTCCTGGGATGAGGGAAGGGAGCTGGGTGTTTGGGACAACGTGGTCTGACAGACCACACTCGGGCTCTGCAGTTAGTCAGACCTGGTTTTGAAGCTGGCTGTGTGACCTTGGGCCATTTATTTTACCTCCCAGAGCTTTGATTTATTTCCTCAGTGACAAAGTGAGGGAGGTGATGCCGGCCATGAAGGAGCTGGGAAGTTGACAGGTAAGGCAGCTTGTGCAATTCTGGGCACCTGGCTCATTCTCTCCTTTCCCCCATATGCACAAACACCCCTAAATGCTCTGTGTCCTGCAGCTTTTATTTTAAAGAGGGAAGTGTAGAAAGAGAGGGAGAGAGAATCTTTTTTTTTTTTTTTTAAAGATTTTATTTATTTATTTGACAGAGAGAGAGAGAGATCATAAGTAGGCAGAGAGGCAGGCAGAGAGAGAGGGGGAAGCAGGCTCCCCGTTGAGCAGAGAGCCTGATGCGGGGCTTGATCCCAGGCCCCTGAGATCATGACCTGAGCCAAAGGCAGAGGCTTTAACCCACTGAGTCACCCAGGTGCCCCAGGGAGAAAGATCTTAAGCTGAGTGGGGAGCCTGGTGCGGGGCTTGATCTTAAGACCCTGCGATCCTGACCTGAGCTGAAATCAAACATCAGACGTCCCACCGACTGAGCCACCCAGGCACACCTGTGTCCTACAGCTTTTATTCCCGTCCTCACTTGCATCCAAATCTGCTCTTAGGAAGGTTTTGATTTGAGGGCTGGTGGGCAGAGGTAAGGGAGGTGGGAAGGGGGAGGCTGCTGGGGAACCAGCGGGGGAGGTGGGTTTGGTGTAGAAGTTTGCCAGTGAATTTTTGCTTAATGTTACTCTTCCCAGATTTTTTTTTTTTTTAAAGTTAATCTTGAGTTATAAAATCCAAGGGTCTCTTGCTGCCATTTCTGGAGTGGTGAGATTTGGGGTGGGGGAAGCTCCTGGGGAGGGAGGTCTTTCCCAGCTCTGGATTCATACCCTAGACTTGCTGCCCTCCTGCCCAGATCTTTTATTAGCCACCTGGGAGACAGCTCACGGGATGCAAAGCTTCATTATTCTTCAATGGAGGCAGAAGTAGCAATTTGCTGATTCTCCAGAGTGTTGCACTGGTTTTAGGGTCACTGGCTGTTTCGCTTAGAACAAGTGTCTGGACTTCCTTGAGCCTCAGTTTACTCGTTTGTAACAGACAATGTATCCTTCTGTTCCCGCCTACCATTGGGGGTATTAAATGTAAGCACAGAGGGGAAAAGCACTTCATAAGCCATAAAGTGCTGTACGAATCTCAGACATCATTAATATCCTTGACAACAGCCTGGACAGAGGTTGCCTTCGGGTAAGAGGGATGTAAATTGGTCATTGTTTCGAGCAGGACACAAAGCAATATTTTTACCTAGTTAACCTGATGGTCTGTACATTCTGCTCCTGGTTTTTTTTTTTTCCCCTCACATCAACAAAGCTATTATGTTTTTCCCAGTTTTATTGAGAAATGATTGTCATACAACACTATTTAGGTTTAAGGCACACAGCATAATGGTTTGAGTTATATATTTTGTAAAATGATTACCATAATAAGTTCAGCTCACATCCATCTTGTCACATAGATACAATAAAAGGAAAAGAAAGAAGAAAAGAGCATAGGGAAAAAGGATTTACTCTCTTATCACCTTTCCTATAGGTCAGGCAGCACTATAAGCTATAGTCCTCCTCTGTTCATTGCATCTCTAGTGTTATTTATCTTACAACTACAAGTTTGTATATTTTGACCACATTCTTCTAATCCTCCCTCCTCCCACCCCTGCTTCTGATGGCAAATGTGATTGCTTTTTCTATGAGGGTTTCTTTTTTTTTTAAGGTTCCCCATATAAGTGAGATCATACAGTATTTGTTTTTCTCTGTCTGACTTATTTCACTTAGCATAATGCCTTAAAATTCTATCCATTATCACAAATGGTAGGATGACCTTGGTTTTTATGGTTGAGTGATATGCCATTGTGTCTATATACCCCAACTTCTTTATCCATTCATCTGTTGTTGGACACCTAGGTTGTTTCCATGTTGTGGCTTTTGTAAATCATGCAGTTGTGAACATGGAGGTATGGATTTTTTTTTTTTTTTTTAGTTAGTGTTTTTTGTGATATATTATCAGAAGTGCAATTTCTGGATCTTATGGAAATTCGATTTTTGATTTTGTGAGGATACTCTGTACTGTTTTCTATAGTACCAATTTGCAATCCCACCAATGGTGCCTAAGAATTCTCTTTCTCTCCATCCTGGCCAACTTTTGTTCTCTCTTGTCTTTTTGATGATGGCCCTTCTATGAGGTGTGAGGTAATATCTCATTGCAATTTTGATTTGATTTCCCTAATGACTAGTGGTGTTGAGCATCTTTTCACATACTTACTGGCTTTTTGTATATCTTCTTTGGAGAAATGTTTATTCAGGTCCTTTGTCCATTTTTTAATTGAGCTGTTTTTTGCTTTTGAGTTGTATGAGTTTTTCATATGCTTTGGATATTAACTCCTTATCAGATAGATGGTTTGCAAATATATTTTTTCCCATTCTGTAGATTGTGTTTTCACTTTGTTGATGGTTTCTGTTGATGTATAGAAGATTTTTAGTTTCATGGAGCCACACTTTTTTTTTTTTTATTTTATTGCTGTGCTTTATTGCAAAAAAATAATTTCATTACCCAGACCCATGTCAAGGAGCATTGTTCCTGTTTTCTTCTAGGAGTTTCATGGTTTCGGATATTACATTTAAGACTTTAATCTATTTCAGGTTAATTTTTGTGAATGGTGTACAATAGGGATCCAGATTCATTTTTTTATATGTAAATATCCAATTATTCTAGCACCATTTGTTGAAGAGACTGTCTTTTCTTCACTGAGTATTTTTGGTCCCTTGTCAAATATTAGTTAACTGTGTATGCATGGGTTTATTTCTAGGCTTTTGAATCTGTTCCACTGGTCTATTTGTTTTTATGCCAGTACCATACACTTTTTAATAAAAGTTATATATATATATATAGGAGAGAGAGAGGGAGAGTGAGTGCACAAATGGAGGGAGGGGCAGAGGGAGAGGGAGAGAAGCAGAATCTACATGGCATGGAGCCTGACACAGTGCTCAGTTTCATGACCCTGAGCTCATGACCTGAGCTGAAATCAAGAGTTGGACACTGAACCAACCGAGCCACCCAGGTGCACCAAGTACTATACCCTTTTGATGACTATAGTTATATTACAGTTTGAAATCAGTAAGTGTAAAACCTCCTGCTTTGTTTCCTTTTTTTTTAAATCATTTTTAAAAATTTATTTTCAGCATAACAGTATTCATTGTTTTCGTACCACACCCAGTGCTCCATGCAATCCGTGCCCTCTCTAATACCCACCACCTGGTTCCCCCAACCTCCCACCCCCCCACCTCTTCAAACCCTTCAGATTGTTTTTCAGAGTCCATAGTCTCTCACTGTTCACCTCTTCCAATTTCCCCCAACTCCCTTCTCCTAACTCCCCATGTCCTCCATGCTATTTGTTATGCTCCACAAATAGGTGAAACCATATGATAATTGACTCTCTCTGCTTGACTTATTTCACTCAGCATAATCTCTTCCAGTCCCATCCATGTTGCTACAAAAGTTGGGTATTCATCCTTTCTGTTGGAGGCATAATACTCCATAGTGTATATGGACCACATCTTCCTTATCCATTCGTCCGTTGAAGGGCATCTTGGTTCTTTCCACAGTTTGGCGACCGTGGCCATTGCTGCTATAAACATTGGGGTACAGATGGCCCTTCTTTTCACTCCATCTGTATCTTTGGGGTAAATACCCAGTAGTGCAATTGCAGGGTCATAGGGAAGTTCTATTTTTAATTTCTTGAGGAATCTCCACACTGTTCTCCAAAGAGGCTGCACCAACTTACATTCCCACCAACAGTGTAAGAAGGTTCCCCTTTCTCCACATCCCCTCCAACACATGTTGTTCCTGTCTTGCTAATTTTGGCCATTCTAACTGGTGTTAAGATGATATCTAAATGTGGTTTTAACTTGAATTTCCCTGATGGCTAGTGATGATGGACATTTTTTCATGTGTCTGATAGCCATTTGTATGTCTTCATTGGAGAAGTGTCTGTTCATATCTTCTGCCCATTTTTTTTTTATATGATTATCTGTTTTGTGTGTGTTGAGTTTGAGGAGCTCTTTATAGATCCTGGATATCAACCTTTTGTCTGTACTGTCATTTGCAAATATCTTCTCCCATTCCGTGGGTTGCCTCTTTGTTTTCTTGACTGTTTCCTTTGCTGTGCAGAAGCTTTTGATTTTGATGAAGTCCCAAAAGTTTATTTTGGCTTTTGTTTCCTTTGCCTTTGGAGACATATCTTGAAAGAAGTTGCTGTGGCTGATATCGAAGAGATTATTGTCTATGTTCTCCTCTAGGATTCTGATGGATTCCTGTCTCACGTTGAGGTCTTTTATTCATTTTGAGTTTATCTTTGTGTATGGTGTAAGAGAATGGCCGAGTTTCATTCTTCTACCTATAGCTGCCCAGTTTTCCCATCACCATTATTGAAGAGACTGTCTTTTTTCCACTGTATATTTTTTCCTGTTTTGTCGAAGATTAACTGACCATAGAGTTGAGGGTCCATATCTGGGCTCTCTACTCTGTTTCACTGGTCTATGTGTCTGTTTTTATGCCAGTATCATGCTGTCTTGGTGATCACAGCTTTGTAGTAAAGCTTGAAATCAGGTAACGTGATGCCCCCAGTTTTATTTTTGTTTTTCAACATTTCCTTAGAGATTCAGGGTCTCTTCTGGTTCCATACAAATTTTTGGATTATTTGCTCCAGCTCTTGAAGAATACCAGTGGAATTTTGATTGGAATGGCATTAAAAGTATAGATTGCTCTAGGCAGTATAGACATTTTAACAATGTTTATTCTTCCGATCCAAGAGCATGGAATAGTCTTCCATCTTTTTGTGGTTTCTTCAATTTCTTTCATGAGTGTTCTGTAGTTCCCCGAGTACAGATCCTTTGCCTCTTTGGTTAGGTTTATCCCAAGGTATCTTATGGTTCTTGGTGCTATGGTAAATGGAATCGATTCTCTAATTTCCCTTTCTGTATTTTCATTGTTAGTGTATAAGAAAGCCACTGATTTCTCTACATTGACTTTGTATCCTGCCACGTTACTGAATTGCTGTATGAGTTCTAGTAGTTTGGGGGTAGAGTCTTTTGGGTTTTCCATATAAAGAATCATGTCATCTGTGAAGAGAGAGAGTTTGACTTCTTCATTGCCAATTTGGATACCTTTTATTTCTCTTTGTTGTCTGATTGCTGTTGCTAGGACTTCTAATACTATGCTGAACAAGAGTGGTGGGAGTGGGCATCCTTGTCGTGTTCCTGATCTCAACGGGAAGGCTGCAAGATTTTTCCCATTGAGGATGATATTTGCTATGGGTTTTTCATAGATAGATTTTATGAAGTTCAGGTATGTTCCCTCTATCCCTATACTTTGAAGCGTTTTAATCAGGAACGGATGCTGGATTTTGTCAAATGCTTTTTCTGCATCAATTGAGAGGACCATGTGGTTCTTCTCTCTTTTCTTATTAATTTGTTCTATCACATTGATTGATTTGCAAATGTTGAACCATCCTTGTAGCCCAGGAATGAATCCCACCTGGTCATGGTGGATAATCTTTTTAATGTGCTGTTGGATCCTGTTTGCTAGGATCTTGTTGAGAATCTTAGCAGCCATATTCATCAGTGATATTGGTCTGAAATTCTCCTTTTTGGTAGGGTCTTTGCCTGGTTTGGGGATCAGGGTAATGCTGGCTTCATAGAAAGAGTCTGGAAGTTTTCCTTCTGCTTCAGTTTTTTGAAACAGCTTCAGGAGAATAGGTGTTATTTCTTCTTTGAAAGTTTGGTAGAATTCCCCAGGGAATCCGTCAGGTCCTGGGCTCTTGTTTTTTGGGAGGTTTTTGATCACTGCTTCAATCTCGTTACTAGATATCGGTCTATTTAGGTTGTCGATTTCTTCCTGGTTCAATTTTGGGAGTTTATAGTTTTCCAGGAATGCATCCATTTCATCTAGGTTGCTTAGCTTATTGGCATATAACTGTCATTTATTTGTGTCATCTTTGGTTTCTTTCCTCAATACGTTGTGGTTTTCCGTGTTGAGGCAAAGCTTTCAGCCTTTCACCATTGAGTATGATGTGGTCTTTATTATCTTGATATATGTGGTCTTTATCATCTGTGGTCTTTATTATGTTGATATATGTTCCTTCTGTGGTCTTTATTATGTTGGTCGTCTGTGGTCTTTATTATGTTGATATATGTTCCTTCTATTCCTAATCTGTTAAAAGAGTTTTTATTATGAACAGATGCTGAATTTTGTCAAATGTTTTTTCTGTGTCCATGATCATAGGATTCTTTTCTTTCATTCTATTAATGTGATATATCACATTGATTTGTGTATGTTGAACCATCCTTGCATCCCAGGGATAACCCTATTTGGTCATAGTGAATGATCTTGTTAATATCATGCTGCATTCAGTTT
Organism: Lontra canadensis; assembly: GCF_010015895.1. Lineage (NCBI taxonomy): Eukaryota > Metazoa > Chordata > Mammalia > Carnivora > Mustelidae > Lontra > Lontra canadensis. The sequence goes on from NW_022631023.1 coordinate 13,230,698, forward strand.
CCTCATATTCTGTTGAGAATTCTTTCATCTTTGTTCATTAGGAATATTGGCCTGTAACTTTCTTTTCTTGTGGTGCACTTTTCTGGTCTTGGTATCAGGCTAATGATGGCCTTATAAAGAGTTTGAGAATGTTCCCTCCTCTTCAGTTTTTTGGAAGACTTTGAGAAGGATTGGTGTTAATTCTTTAAGTATTTGGTAAAATTCATCTGTGAAGACTTTTGGTCCTGCACTTTTCTTTGTAGTGAAATTTTTGATCACTGATTCAATTTTGTTACTAGTATTTGGTCTCTTCAGGTTTTCTATTTTTTCCACAATTCAGTCTTAGTAAGATTCTAAGACTTTTTCTGTTTCTCTCTAGGTTGCCCAGTTTGTTGGACTGTAATTGTTCAGAGTAGCCTCTTATGAGCCTTTGAATTTCTGTGGTATTAGCTGTAATGTCTCTTTTTTATTACTAATTTTATTGATTTGGGTCCTTCAATTTTTTTCTTGGTTAACCTAGCTAAGGGTTTCCCAATTTTATTTATCTTTTCAAAGAACCAATTCTTTGTTTGGTTAATCTTTTCTATTGTTTTTCTGTTCTCTATTTCATTTTTTTTCTGCTCAAATCTTTATTATTTCCTTTATTCTGCTAACTTTGGGCTCAGTTTGTTCTTCTTTTCCTAGTTCCTTAAGGTTGTTTATTTGGGATCTTTCTTGCTTCTTAGTGTAGGTGTTTACTGCTATGAACTTCCTTCTTAGAACTGCTTTTGCCACAGCCTGTAAATTCTGGTATGTGTGTTTTAATTTTCATTTGTCTCAAGAGACTTTTTAATCATCCCTTTAATTTTTTCTTTGGTCCACAGGTTGCTCAGGAGAATGTTGTTTAATTTTAATGTGTTTGTGGATTTCCCAGTTTTTCTCTTGTCACTGATTTCTAGTTTCATGCCATCGTGGTCTGAGAAGGTGCTTGGGATGATTGCACCTTCTTGAACTTGCTAAGACTGTTTTGTGGCCTAATATCTGGTCTATCCTAGAAAATGTTCCATGTGCACCACAGGAGAATGTATATTTCCCTGTTGTTGGATAGAATGTTCTGTATATGCTTGTGAGGTCCATATGGTCTGTAGCATTTTTCAAATTCTCTGTGTCTTTATTGATTCTCTGTCTGGGTGATCTAGCCATTGTTGAAAGTGGGGTATTAAAGTCCCTAACTATTATTGTATTACTGTTTATTTTTCCTTTTAGCTCTGTTAGTTTTCGCTTTATATATTTAGGTGTTCCAATGAACAAAGCTATTATTTTGTACAGCATTTCCCCAAAGGCTGGAAGAATGGTTTAGAGATACTGGTAGGAGGCAAGATTTAATCACCTACTCTGAGCTGAAAAGATGGAATAACTCAATGCTTTAGTAGTCAGAACAGAGACAAAGTCATGGAAAACTGTACCAAGTAAAATAAATGTATTTTTTGATTTGTTCTTTCATTTTACTCTTGGTCTAATTTTAAAACCACAAAATGATAGGAATTATTACTCAAATGAATATTGGCTTTTAGGTTATTGTCACAGAAAATCTCAATTATCATTTATTTTCTTGGGAGGTCTGTGATATTTTGAGTCCAGAATTTGTCAGTTGTAAGTGAAAGAAAGTTAACTCAAATTAATTAAAAAAAAAAAAAAAGACATCTTTAGCTCACTTAACTGAAAAGCTCAGGGGTAGATTAGCTAGATTCAGGGGCTGCATGTTTCAGGACTTGACATCTTTTTGGCACTGCTTTGTCTCATCCTGATGTCCCTCTGTGGTCCCAATATGGGTTTCAGATGACTTTCGCCTATCTAGGGGTGGCTGGCTGCTCAGCTGGTAGAGCATGTGACTGTTGCTCTTGGGGTTATGAGTTCAAGACCCACACTGGGTATAGAGATTACTTAACAAATAAAATCTTTATAAAAAGAAAAGGAAGCCCTGTTTAGTCCCTGATGGTACTGAAAGACTGATAATTGCTTCAGATACACTGTGGACCATTCCTTATAACCCTGTCTCACAAATAGACTGACTCACAATAAGAAACCATGTAAACTCCTTAGGGTCTCCAGGGAAACTGAGGTTTCTGTAAAAGTGCAAAGTTTGGGGTGCCCAAGTGGCTCAGTCAGTTGGGCATCTGACTCTTGGTTTCAGCTCAGATCCTGGTCTCCAGGTTGTGGGATCAAGCCCCATGTCAGGCTCTGTGCTCAGTGGGGAAATCTGCTTGTTCCTCTCTCTCTGTGCTCATTCTCTCTCTCTCTCTCTCTCTGAAATAAATATACAAACTAAAAAACTTTGAAAAGGGAGCAAAGTTCATAAGCCTACTATTCCTATAAACATTTATATGTTTAATTTATAATAAATTTTATTTTCTCCCATCCTAGGCTTGGTACCATTTCTGAGAGTTGCTAATGTCACCGGATGAAAAGATAACCCACCAGCTCACATGTTTACACTGGCAAGAGCGGGGAGGCATAATGCCATGTTGCTGAGGAGCAGGTCACCTGCATTTTATTTTGACTCAGCCACTTGTACTGGGCTCAACTGCACTCCCGCTATGGCTGTGATTACTGTTGCTGCTTCTCCCAGCACCCTGTGGCCTGTAATAATTAGCAAGAGCACATGAAAAGTTCTAGGAGCTTCTTGAAAACCAAAATGCTAAGGGCTATTACTCTGTGACTAGAAAGAAGGGGTGGAGAATAAACCTGACCCCTTGTGCTCCTTCCATCTTTGGGAATTGGCCCCTTAGACACAATGAACTCAAAGTTTCACACTCACCTGAAGCATTGGGGTGAGTGAGGTCCCATGGGGAGGGCTTTGCAGAGGTGTGTGTGTGTGGTCTGCTCAGAAAGGTGAAAGAGGGACTAGGCTCCTCTCGGTCACACTGGTCCATTTGTGACAGGCTCCCAAAAGAACCTCAGGTTCTTGTTCACTCTGCTGTCCACTTGCAAGTTATCAAGTTACACTGTCCAGTTTCTAGACAGTGCCACGGCTTCTTTCACATGGAAGACAGAAGTCCAATACTTTTCCCTTTTCTTGGTGTCTGCCTCTCTTCTTCACACCACACATAGGATTATCTTCTAAAAATGTGTATGCATGTCATTCCTCTACAAAATCCTTCCCTGTGGGCCTCAGTGTCACTGAATAATGGCCCCACCACCCTACAGCCTGGCTCTAAAGACCGTCCTGGGTTTGGGAGTTACTGACCTCTTAAAAATACCTTTTTCTTTTCTCCTTAATGAATTGTCTACACTCCCACATGTTCGGGCTCTTTGAACGACCTTTCCTAAACAGTGTGTGAGCTTCCTTAGTTGTGTAAAAGAATAGTAATGCTTCTCTCTCCCAGACAGAGCAGGAGATTAAATGAATTATTTCATGGATAGAGTCTGAAGCATTTATGTGATCACAAAATGGTGGTTGTTATTGTTATAATCTTTCTTTCACGGCTTAGCCTGAGAGCTGTTTCTTTTCCGATGTCCTTGTCCTTGGCCTAGGGAACTTTTTCTTCCCTTGAAATCCCAAAGCACTCAGTCTCCTTATCCTAATTTGGTATTATATAAAAAATATTATGTACTCGCGGTTTGTATCAAGTCCAACTTTATGTGCCTTTCTGATTTGCTAATCTTCAGGTTCCCCTGTGTTATACCTCTTCTTTCTTGGTGGCAGGAGCTCTCTGGATATCTGCCAGCTGGCCTCATGGCCTCAGGCTTCTCTCTTCCACATCACAAAGCAAGGCTATGACATTGTGGTGTGGCAGCTGTGACCACCATTATGCTCATGGAAGCAAGAACCACAGCAGTTACAGTGTTTAGGGGATGCAGAGTCTTGGCCCTATGGCCAAGAAGGGACAAGGTGGAGGCACAACATAATTTCCTTGGGGATGAGTTGTCTTAGTTTGGTGAAGTCTTACATGCTGTCACCAAAGAGTGAGGCCAGAAAGGTCTGAGGCTGCAAGCTCCCACCAGGGTCTTTCCTGCAAAGGTGGCCCTAGATACAAGAGGTCAGTTGGCTTTGGATTTGGAGCTGACCAAAATTCAGTGGGTCTCTGGCCTTTCTGCTGCTTCAGGATTGAGTTAAAGGGCCACGCCTAAGGAGTGAGCTCTGACTTCCCAGTGGTTTCCTGGGGGTGCCAGTTAATACAACTTGGGTGAACTTGGCCCAGTGGGAGCCAGGAGACAGGAATGAGCCTACAGATAAGTTTCTCTCCTTTCTTCTCCTATCTGGCTCTCAGGTTCTGGTTTGCTTTCAGTTTCTTTTGGAAATGGTCCATGCAAGTGGGCAGAATGTACTTTATGCTGAGGGTGTGGGCAACAGGAACAAGTCCACCTTTGATTTGCTGTTTTCTACTCCACTGTCCTTTCCCCCTCACTTTGGCTGTTGATACATTGCACCGCCCAAGAAAACAGCACACAAGTTTCACTTATATATCTGTTTCTTAGGGAACCCTGCCAAGAAAATCTTAATTTACATCTCTGTCTTCTGTCTGGACTCTTCCCTCCTCTGCTTTCCTCTCTATTTTGTTCCAAGCAAGATCACAGAGAGTAGAATTTTTGTGAAGGATTCCCAACATTTCTTCCTCATTGAGGCTAATGCCTTATGAAATCATAGGGCAGTAACTTTCTGAGTGGGATTCAGGAAGCTCCGCTTCATAAAAAAAATGTGGATGCATTCCAATTTTAAGTAATCCCTTGAATGAAAATTCTTATTTACTCAAAAAGATTAATTGAAAGGGTGATTATTTTCTTTACAAAAGAGTTTCACTTAAACGTCTATCACATATAAATAATGATTTGATTAATACATTTTCAATTGTCAATGAACTTTGCAGTTATAACCCAAGTGTAAGAGGCCATGAGGAGGCTGGTTGTTGTTTAGGACTGCTGCCTGGGAGAGAAGACACGTACCCATGCTTCCCTGGAGGATTTACCTTTGCGCTTTCACTGCTTCTGTGGTGGGAACAAGCCTAAATACTCCCAAAACCCTCCACCTCAGCACTAGGGTGTTTCATAAATGCCTGACATGGTGACATAGCTATGTGTGTGTGTGTGTGTGTGTGTGTCCATGCGTGCACGTTCTGGAAGGTGGACAGTAGGTAGAATAATGGCCTCCCCAAACGCCCATGTCATAGTCCCTGAAACCTGCAGATACGTTACCTTACATGGCAAAAGGAATCTTGTCCATGTGATTAAGTTGAGGATCTTGTGATGTGATGATTCTCTTGGATCACTCAGGTGCCTCCTCCTGCGGTCACAGCTGTCCTTGTAAGGGGGAAGCAGGACTGTCACTCACAGAAATGTGTGAAGATGTTGCCCACCTGGTTTTGAAGACAGAGGAAGGGGCCATAAGACAACAAATATAAGACACCTTTAGGAACTAGGAATCACAAGGAAATGGATTCTCCCGCTGGGCCTACATAATGAACACAGCCCTCCTGACGTCTTGATTTTAGCTCGGTAAAATTTTGACAAACAGAATGGTAAGATAATAAATTTGTATTGTTTTCAGCCGCGACGTTAGCGGCGATTTGTTACAACAGCCATAGAAAACTAACGTAGGGGATAAAATATTAATTTTTGAGTTACTCATCACTAATCATTTAAATAATTTTTGAGCTTGTCTTTGGTGTTAGGCACACTGGTCAATAACATAAGCATGGCCCTTTTCTTCTGAGAGCTTCCAGCTTAGTATGGCAACGATGCTAACATCCACTATGTCCATAACTTTATCAAAGTGCATATTGTATTTTTTGGTTAGGTTTCTCTTTCTCTGTATGATTTTCTTTTCATTAAGAAGTCATTTCTTTCTTTTTTTTTTTTTAAGATTTTATTTATTTATTTATTTGACAGAGATCACAAGTAGGCAGAGAGGCAGGCGGAGAGAGAGGAAGGGAAGCAGGCTCCCTGCTGAGCAGAGAGCCCGACGTGGGGCTCAATTCCAGGACCCTGGGATCATGACCTGAGCCGAAGGCAGAGGCCTTAACCCACTGAGCCACCCAGGCGCCCCTAAGAAGTCATTTCTAATTTAAGTCATCAAACATTTCACATTTTCATTTCACATTTCACACTACGTAGAAGGCATGGCAAGTGGGTACTAGGGAAATAGATGCTTTTCAAGAAATTTCCAATCCATTTGTAAAACTGGAAAAAGTCCAGTATACAAAAAGTATACAACTAATGGTACAAGGCAGTATATGATTTTTGGTAGAAGAGATACGGCCTGGAAGTAGAACTGAGGGCTCCTTGATTCTCCCTCAGTTGACAACTCTGTTCTAGATAGCTACCACATTGTCCTTGGACTTGCAGGAGAGGAACGCCTATTGCCTATAGACCTAGTGTCTTCTCTATCCCTGCTTGCTAATCAAAACTACACTCAAATCTCCCCATGTCCCTTTCAATGTGGACTTACTCTAGAGGCAGGTCAAGGTTGTACCAGTTGCTAATATTGACCTGATAATTTTTTTTACCACACACAAGGGAAGGAAATTCTTTTAAAAGCAAACCACTCACCTCATTTTTATTCTTCCAGCTAAATATCTCCCTCCTGTGCTCCGTCAGCAGTGGGGTTCAGTTGTGTGTCACTGCTTTATTGTATCCTTGGACCTTGCCAGGACCTAAATGGGAGGAGAAGGGCCTTGAGCTCTCCCAGAAGTCAGAGAATGTGCAGCTAGCGATGCTAAGTGCCTCAAGAGACTCCTGGAATTTCTGGGTATGAATGGATCCCAGGGGAGGAATGCATTAGGAGGTCAGTGGGCCACAGACTCTTTCATGGAGGAAGGGAACCATCTATGCCTCAAAGGATAGGGATGATTTAATAGAGCTGAGAGTACGGAGTGTCGTCCAACCAGGAGGCCGGAGTGAACAAAACAGAAGAGTGGGACTCTAGTGTTTAGGGTACAGATGCTACGCTATTTCGACCTGACTTTGTAAATGCAATTTCAGTTGTCTGATTTGAGTCTTTCTCAAAATATAGCTGGTATTTATAGGATAGTGCGGCAGCTGAGGTTCTTAGATGGAGTAAAGTGATGATGCGGAGAGATCGGGGAAGCTTAGGACACGGATTTTTTTCTTAATCCTTTTTAATTGGAAGCCCCCAAGGAAACAGCGGTATCTGGCCCTATGTTTACCTGCAGATTAAATGAAACAGAAGTTACTTGGTAATTTCTCTTGTCCTTGGTTCAAAAAGCCTACTTCAGAGAGGAGCGTAATGAACAGTCAACAAGATGGTGAGGACGGTTGTAGTTTCCTACTGTTTTACTATTGGTGTGCAAAGAACAGGTCAGCAGCAAGAGATAGCACAGATTAGCTTCAATCCTATGGATTTACACCCTGAGCAGTCTGCAGGGAAACCTGTTTCTCATGGTGAAAGGGGTAGATGATATCTTTTTTTTTTAAAGTAGATTTTTCTTTTTAAAAATTGAAATTAAACTCCAATAGGTCTGAGTGTGGAAGTAACTTAGCATAAATTGTCATGGTCTTAGGTTACAATATTCAACAACTGGTTAATTAAGAATTTCTCAGATTTTCTAAGCATAAGATTCTGTAAATTAAGGAAATATTCTAGGGCAGAGGGTTCTGGACGACACTGTTCAGACAACATTAGTTATTATGGATTATTCTAGAAAAGGTTTCTAGAAATCTTTTCTAGAAAATTCTATCATAAGTATATTACTTTTACTTTATTTTACTTAGCATATGTGTGATCTCTTCATTGGAGTCTCACTCCTCTGTGTCTGCAATGTTTTCTAGTTTTCTTGGGTTTCCCACTGAATTAAAATTTCTTTCCCTAGATGATACAATTTGAAGTATTATCAGTCATGACTATTTTAGATGGGATTAGTTGCTTATAGCAAATTGATCATGGCAAGGGCACATCCTGCAAATACAGACATCCAGGAGAGAAGGAACCTTGGAGCCCCGTGTTATGATTTGTCAAGGGTGACTTGGTTTATCATTTCAGGTATTTGGGTTGCTGGTGACAGAAACTGACTCTAGTCAATAAAGGGGGTAGAAATAAAGAAATATATGGAACTGAAGGAGTAGATGAATAAATGAAATAAGCACAAGAATCTGGGCAGAGCTGAAGAAAGAATGAGCAGAGTGTGATGCCTTTGGGATGTATTTATATCAGTTATTTTCTCCCTTTCAATCTCTGCACAAAATCTGAATCTTGGGTGGGTGTGGGGAACATTCAGCCTTGGTTTATCTCCCCTTGGTCAGGAAAAGGGCCAGCATATTATTGTTGTTCTTGCTTATTTTTTTAAAAAGGTTTTTATTTATGTATTTATTGGGGTTGGAGGAGAAGAAGGAGAGGGAGAGAGAGAACCTCAAGCAGACTCTACATTGAGCTCAGAGCCCTAAGGGCTTGGTCCCAGAACCCTGAAATCATGACCTAAGCTAAAATCAAGAGTTGGATGCTTAACTGACTGAGCCACCTAGGCGCGCCAGGGGAGGGCATCTTCAATGACAGAGAGCTCTATTGAAACCATAAATGAGGAGAGTGGTTCTGTGCAGGAAAGGCAAGGGGTTGTTTTCAAAATCAAGTGAGTCGGGTTTCAGGTCCTGAACAACAACAGACATCATCTCCAGATAGCTAGAAAGTTCTCTAATGTTTTCAAATTGGGAGGACAGTTTTTTCTATTCACTTTCATTATAACCTCCAGGGTTTCCAAACAAGTTTGTCAAGATTTAAACACAAAAGTGCTTGTAAACTAGGTAATAAACACTAGAGCAGAGGGACAACTGGTAGATGCTGCAATAACTTCATTTTCATTCTGAAGCATAAAAAGGTAAGTGATATCTTATATAACTAGTTCCATGTTTCTAAAGGAAATTTTCATAATATTGTAGGTAGCATCAGTGTAATATGGTGGAAAAAGCCTGGACCCTGAACTGGAGGAGTTTATAAACTTGAGTTTTGTTTTTTGTTTTTGGCAATTCTCTCTCTCTCTCTCTTTTTTTTTTTTTTTTGTAATAGGGAACTAGCAATATCTATCTCAGGGTAATTGCAAGGTATGTGAGACTCTTGATGTATATTAAACCCTTAATAAATGCTAGTTTCCTTCTTCCCACTGTGTGTTTGTGTGTACTTTTTGCTTTTTACATGAATCATGTTCTAATGTAGATTACATTTCCCTGTAATGAGCTGAAAACCAATTCTCCTTCCTTCAATTTTATTTTTCTGCTTTGGAGCTGGTGTTGGTAACTACAGCAAACAGCAGACAGGTCTGTCTCTATTCCGAGGTCCATTTTACAAAAATATCACCATCTTTCCCTTAATTGCAGATGGGGCAATTTATATACCAGGTTGTCTTAAACATCTCATCCAGCAATAGTCGGCTATAGTTTGAAGGCAAAATGAGATCCTGTATGGGTCTGAATCACAGCTTGAAGCAAAATCATCCAGTTATGAGTGCTTCGTTGAGCAAAGAAAAAGGAACATCTTACAACACCTAAACTGCAAAGGATGAGAGTAGTATGTCATTCATTGCAATTTAAGTATTCTAAAATATTTCTTTTTCTCTGCTCAACCAATTTCTCATATTGAAATGCTTTAATGGGGGTGAGTCTTCCTAATTTTTAAATGAGGCTGAAAGTAGGAAGTGGCACAGGAATAAATAAGAAACTGTTTTGTAGGCCTCTGGAGTGGGGAGAAGATAGATCTCAGAACATGTAGAAAATACATGTTGGAAAACCTTGGAAAATACACAGGCTTCCCACCCTTATCAAAAGTTTTGCTTCTGTGGCTTCTTCTTACCTTCAAGTAACTGAGAACAGGTGACCCTTTTTCTGACCGATTGTCAGAAGGTCAATAGTAGCCTGCTGCTACGTCACAGTACTTATGTCCCTCACCTCACTTCATCTCATGGGCATTTTATCATCTCACATCATCACAAGAAGAAGGGTGAGGACCATACAATGAAACATTTTGAGAGGGATAGAGAGAAAGACCACATTCATATAACTTCTGTTACAGTATATTATTATAATTGTTCTATTTTATTATTAGTTATTGTTAATCCCTCAGTGTGTCTTGGTTATAAATTTGTCTTTATCAAAGGTATGTATCGATAGAGAAAAACATAGTATATACGTAGTTTGGTACTATCTAGGATTTCAGTCACCCACTCGGGAGCTGGGGACGTATTTCTCGTGGATAAGGGAGTCTACTGTAGTAGACAGAAAACCACCACTCCCACCCATCCCTCCCCCCATAGAACATGGAGAATGGGCTTCAGGGTCAACCAGAATAGAATTAGAATTCCATCCCTGCCCCTGCCTAGGAGCCATTGACTTTGGAATCGTTTCTCAGTCCCTCTGGTTGTCAATGTCCTTATCACTGTCCCCATGTTAAACGAGCCTAAATAATGACTTAGCAGGGTTACTGTGAGGGTAAAATGACAATGCAAAGCACCTTGGAGTGATTGGAACATACAAAACATTCCATAGATGATATCATGCTACTGGTTTAACACATGTAGTTTAAAAAGTGTTCTAAATTATATATTTAAAATATGTCTTCATCAGGAACATATCTGAAAATTATGCTTTTATTTATGGTTGATAATATTAATTCTCACATTCTAAGACCAGACTGTGATGGGATATAGTGTAAAAGAAAATACGGACTCTGAGGTCACGCGGATTTTAGCTTCTTCTTCTGGGGAGCTGAGATGTTTGGACAAGTCACTATAGCTTGCTGAATCTCAGCGTCTTCATCCACAAAATGGGGATAGTACACTTTACCTCTTGGAGTTTTGGGAACCTTATAAAACAACCAATGAAAATTGCCTGGCATGTACTAAGCCACAAACACTGGTTCTATTCCCTTGTGGTATTATTCTGAGACTATCATAATCCTGTTACACCTCACAGTAGCTTCAGAATATGGGCAGAATAGAGAATCTTGGCATCACAAATGGTATATATTATCATGGAATCATAGAATATAAAATTTGAAAGCGAACCTGATACGAATGAAGTTTCAATATTGGTCATTGGTGTGCCAGTGCCTTTTGGAGCCTCCTTGGTAACTAAGTTGCTGGTTAATTTCTGTAGGAACTAGTCCCTCACTGGCTTAGAGTAAAGAGGCCATTCTATTTATAGGCAGCTTTAACTTTGTCAGGAAGTTCTCTGTGTTGAACCGAAGCCGCCTCCTGGTAATTTCTCCTTATAGGTCGTAGTTCCAGATCCCGACAATCTTCTCATCATAGTATTTGTTAATTTAGAGCGTGCTCTCACAGAAGAGGCACCTGGCCTGGAGCGGGCCCTCACCAAATACTTCCTAAATGAATGACGGAGTGACTGAAGGTCAGGGACGAGAATGAGAACCATTTAACAGAATGGATGTTTAACTGTCTATGCCGAAAATGTTAGCACATTTTCACCTGTGCTAAATTATCATATATCACTCATGGTATAAGAGGGAATGCAGAATCATTATGGGTTTTATAGAATAAGATTTTATAGAATAAGATATATTATAGGATCACAGCCTTCCACAATTACGGAAGAAGCTGGAAAAGTAGGGGATTGAAAGGAGTTGCAGGATCAGGGAATCACCACCAGCCAGCCCTTCTGAAGCAGTAGTGCAACCACTTGCACTACCAGTGAGTGAGCAATATGGGAAGGCAGGGACATCATCTGAGGGGTAGGACTGGGAAGGAAATGTGGTGATGGGGGTGGTCTAAGGAAGGCGGTGTGTTCTGCATGTGGTTGTTAGCTAGGAATGGCTATCAGTCAGTGTATTAGTCAGGGTTCTCCAAAGAAACAGAACCAATGGGATCTATCTATCTATCTATCTATCTATCATCTATCTATCTATGTATCCATCCATCCATCCATCCATCCATCCATCCATCCGTCCATCCATCAATCTGGATGCCTGCCTGCTTGTCTATTATCAATGGAATTGACTTACATGATTATGGAGGCTGGGAAGTCTGAAATCCTCAGCTTTGTGCCAGCAGGCTTGGTACCTGGGATTGCTGATGGCACAGTTCCAAGTCTGCTGGAGAATTTTCTCTTGCTGCAGGAGGCCAGTCTTTTTCTCTCTGTTCAAACCTTCAACTGATCGGATGAGGCTTGCCTACATTATGGAGGGCAATCTGCTTTACCCAGTGTTTGCCAATTTAAATGTTGATTGCGTTGAGAAAACACCATCTAGGTTGACACAAAAAATTCACCACCACAGTCAGCAAGGCTGGCAGTCAAGGAAAGTTGGGTACAGAGGAGGGAAGAGCAGGGACGAAAGCCAGAGTCTTCCAGTACTTCTGTCTCTGTCCCTCATTGCATCCAGCCATGATGCTTGTCAAAGAAAAAAGGGCCCCCTGAAGGAGGTTCTGGGACTCCAAGAACCAGTAGACAGGTTGCCATAGTATAGAACTAGGACATTCCAGTCCTAGTCACGTCAATATGCACCTTCTTTATCTGTATTTAACTTTCTCACATAACGCAACTAACACGATGCAATTTAACTTTCTAACATGATCAGTCAAATAGCCTAAAACACGGTAATTCTGTCTTCCAAAGTATACAAAGTCTCATTTGTCCCTTCGTCCATCTCCAGTTGATGTTATCCCTCCCCAAGCTGCATCGTACTCTTCCTTTGATATCTTAGAATTTCAATGTGGCACTCCAAGGTCCAACCATTAAAAAGTCTGAGGATAGATAGGATAATGGTAGGGGAGAAGAAGAGAAACATAACTGACTAGCATATACACAGATGTTCTCTATCTCAGTGGAAGAGGGTGGTCAATTGTCCCAACATGACAAGTGGTGGGCTTGGGACATGACAGCACATCTCATCTACCTTCCACCCAGTGCAGTGCTTCCCTGGACTGCGAGGACAGCTCAGTCCAACTTGTGTGGTCTGTGAACATGATCCAAGATGTTGACAAGACTCTGATACTCCTGTTTGTGTTCATTTGCTCAGGCTGCCATAATAAAACATCCACAGACTTCAAGGAAAGAGATGTGTTTTCTCACAGTTCTGGAGGCTGCAAGTCCGGGATCAAGGTGCTGGCAAGTTTGGCTTCCCCTGAGGCCTCTCTCCTTGGCTTCCCTCTGGGTGTGTGTGCATCCTGATATCTTTCTGCATGTCTAAACTTGTTCTTTTTTTAATAGATTTATTTATTTATTTTAGAGAGAGAGAATATGAGCAGGAAGGGCAGAGGGAGAGGGAGAGAGAATCCAAAGCAGACTCTGCACTGAGCACGGAGCCCGATGTGGGACTGGATCTCACCACCCTGAGATCATGACCTGAGCCAAAACCAAGTGTCAGATGCTTAACTGACTGAATCACCCAGGTGCCCCTAAATTTGTCTTTGTAAGGGCATTAGTCAGGTTGGGTCAAAGCCTACCTGAGCAGCTTCACTGGACTTACCTTTCTAAAGGGGTCATCTCCAAATATAGTTGCATTCTGATGTACGGGGGTTAAGGCTTCAACATATGCATTTTGTGAGGAGACTATTCAGTCCATAACCATGTTCCTACTGCCAGAGTTGGGCAGCAGGCGATGTAAGACCCACTTTAGAAGGCACAGTGGAACCCAGAGAAAATAATAAATTCCCTCTGTCCCCATCCTTACACATTTTTCACAACGGGAAAGTTGATGAAAATTGACAAACAGGGAAGAGTTGAAAGATCCATTGAGAGGAGTAAAAGTCATTTGATAGAACCACTTTCTCCTCTCCACCACCCTCTGTTGCCTCTCAGAGGTGCTTATTTACTGATTCCTCCTTCATTCATGTGTTCCAACACCACTTATCAGGGCCCCTCCTCTGTGTCGAGGCACCGTGTTAGACACGGAAGATATGCTTGTATACTTCAAGGTAGTACTGCCTCTGCTTGCATGAGGCTTGCCCTCCTGTGGGGGAGACAGGAGGTAGACACAGTTATTATACACAGATGCAGTAGAAGCAAAAGTGACTGTGATAGGTGAGTGCCGGAGGGGTTTGAGGTCAGATGGTTGACAGTGATATGTAGGCAGAGACCTGAACAATGAGAAGTAACCTCATGAAAAGTTGAAGGAAGAGGTTTCCAGATAGAGGAAATCTTCTTGCAAGTGCAAAGTCCTTGAGCAAGAAAGGAATGTTCTAGAAACTGAGACGAGACCAGGGTGGCTAGAGCAGTGTGAGGTGGGAAAGGAAAGTAGGACAGCACCCAGAAAATTTTCACTTTGGCAGGAGAATTCCAAATGGAGGAAATATGACCCTTTCATGAAACACATGTAAGAAGTGTGAGCCTCAGGCAGAGCTGGCACATTCTAAGGCAGATCAGACCTAGTGCAGTTAAGATTTGGATGAAGGACTGAGTTGGGGAGGTGGTGTCCTCGCTGGAAATTCTAGATCTCACAATCATGAGCATGTTTGTAGAGTCTGCCATTCTACTGCTAAAGAATCCTCTATCTTTCAGATACCTTTGCTCTGCATGGGAAGAGACACCTGTTTAAGGGCAGTTAACCCTGATAGCTGGAGGGGAGCAGCTTGTTGGAGAATGAGCTACACCCTGGGCTCTGCCTGCTCTGGCTTGACTTCGGAACTTGCCTCTTTGATGACATCACCGCCTTTTTTCCTTGAGTATCTCTGACATTCTTTTCCCTATCTCTCCACTCACACCCGGTCACCTCTCCTCAGACGCCCACCCCTCTTCTGTTGTCGTAGTCTGTCCCCACTCCCTCCTGATCTTTAGCTCTGCACACAGCCAGGACTCGTCATGCCCACATCATGCCCTCCTTTCTGTCCCAGATTTCTTGCTTTGGGAACTTCCATCACACCCATAATGCAGACTCCAAAATCTTAGGCAATCAGATTATTTGCTTTCTCCATCCTGACTGGTTTCTAAGACTCACCGAAGAACATCTTGTCACTTTGCCAATTGGCTTTGAGATTCCCCCCACAACATCTTTGGCAGCTGGACCACTTTCCTTTTTCCCAAGTTGATGTCATTGATGAACACATTTCTTAAGTCTTCTTAACAATGTGCAGAGAAATAACCCGAGCTTTGGCATCACAGCCTAGGTTCAAAACCCCTCTCTGCTCCTTTACTTACAGCTGTGTGTTCTTGGTCATGTTATTTTGCTTCCCTGAGCTTCAGCTTCCTTACCTCTAAAATACATTTAATAAAAGCTATTTAATGTGCTGTTATAAGTTTGGATGAGTACTGTGGCCAGAATGGTCATAGATGACAAGCAATGTCAATGAATTTCCCTTTTCCTTCTCAATGTTCAAAGAGCAGATGTCACATCGGTGTAATATCCAGATCCCACCCCCCCAATAATGCAGTCTCTTCAGATGAAGCCTGTCCGTGAACCTTTGTGATTGTCAATGTCAGAGGGAAGGTCACATGGGCTTTTTCTTTTTGGTGGCAGCCCTGCTCTCCAGAGCGGTATCCCATCTCCAATCACAACAAATCATGTTGCAGCCTCATAAATTCAAGCAACACGGCTGAATTTTCCTCTCTTTTTATTCAAGGCCAAAGTTCATGTTGAATTTAATCAGGACTGAAGTGGCAACAGGAATCCGCAAACTGCAAGATATATGTGTGACGATTACTGAACGCGTCTCCGTACAGCTCCACTGCCTGGAGAGGAGGAACAGCCACAGGAAAATGACAGCCATCAAAAGAGGAAAAATAATTAATGACAACAGAAAGAAAATGATTCCAAAGTAATCAGGTTTCTCATGATACACAGGTTGGAAAAATTAATTCAAAGGGCATTTCTCCATTTCTTCTGAGTAGGTATCAAAGATACAATACAGTTAAAACAATGAAGACATCTTTTATTATAGCTATATGGTCAGCTCTATTCTTATGCAAAGGTGAAATACAATTAAAGCAACATAGGTCATTTCAAGTGATAGCTATAGGGTCAACTCTAAACTTTTCTCTTTAGTGCAGGAAGGGAGGCGGTTGAAGACAGAACAACTTGATTTAAGCAAGTAAGTATTTAGGGCAGACGATGTGCCTTGAGTAACTGAATGACCTCTAGGTTATAGTACATGAAGAGGTTGAAGGCGGTACCCTATTAAGATAGAGAATGAGTGTCCTTGAGCTTAGTTGTTGCAATCAGGAGATGTTTTGAAAGTGGGAACCGGAAAGAGCTATGGTGGCCAGGGAGAAATGAGGGAGAAGTTTGGAACCAGGTTTCTGACTGGAGAGTATTTTTGTTTCTTTCTCAAGCTAAGGACGACTCCCAAGTCCATCTTGCCCCTGAGAAAATATTGTAAGAAAGAGAATTCCAGGTAGCTTTTTAAATATATATTTTTAAGATTTTATTTATTTATTTGAGAGAGGGTGGGGGGAGAGAGAGAAAGAAGCAGACTCCCCGCAGAATGGGGACCCCAGCATGGGGCTCGATTTCAGAACCCTGGGATCATGATCTGAGCCAAAGGCAGATGTTTAAGTAGCTAAGCCCCCAGGCACTCCTTTCATGTACCTTTGAACTGGAAGGCCATATACAGAGTGATCTCTTTAACATTCTAGCCTTATTTGATCCAGACCAATTTGGTTGGTAAAGTATTTATAACGAAGGAAGACTACCATAATAGCAGTGATGAGGAGGACAATGTGAAAATAGTAATTCCCATTTATTGAGCTCTTGTTACATGCCAGACCCCTAGCTCTACACACTTCCTAGCATGATCCATTTCATCCTTATGGGATTCTTAGTCAGAGGCCCTTAATCTCTTTATCTATAATTTCCACCTAACCTCAAGATTTCTGTTTCTCATCTGAGAAAGGAGGGCATTACACGAGACATTGGACAGAAAGCCTTTGGCACAGTGTCTGTTACTGAGGAAGTATTCATTGAGAGTTGTATTCATTCTTGTGACTATTACAGGGAAACGTCCAAAGGCACGTGCCCAAGGGCTCCCATGACCCAACTCGCTCTGCCTTCACTTGTGTCTGTCACTCTGCCACCCCAGGCATTTTCCTCAGCCTTACTCACTTGTCACCGGTACAGACTGTCTTCCCTCCTCCAGGCTCAGTCTCTTAGGCTCCAACTTGACTTAGGCCATTACCTAGAAGTATCCTGGAAGGTGTTATTGACCCCCTGACACTAATCACACCACATGACTCAGTGGTGCCCTAGTCTGTGCTTGAGGGAAGCTCCCAGACACTTCATAAGTCCTGGTTTTATAGTATCTCTCCCAGCCTTGCCCTGCTTTCCCTTTGGTGGCCAACATCACAAAAGCAGGAGGAAGAATGGCTTCAGGTACATTTCGGTTAAGTCGGTATTCTCCAGAGAAACAGGATATTTATATATCTATCTGTATCTATATATTCTCTCTCTTTTTTTTAATAGGTAAGTAAAATGAGATTTATTATTAGGAACTGGCTCACACAGTTATGGAGTGTGAAAGTCCCAAGATCTTCAGGTCAGGAAGCTGAAGTCCCAGGAGAGCCAATGGTGTAGTTCTTGTCCATAGACCAACAAGCTCAAGACCCAGGAAGAAACAATGTTTCAGTTGGAGTCTGAAGACAGGGAAATCCCAGGTCTCAGTTCAAATGCAGTCAAGTAAGGTTCATTCTCTCTTATTTTAGGGAGTCAGACCTTTCCTTCTATTTAGGCCTTTAGCTGATTGAATAAAGCCTCCCTTCCCCCTACTGGGGAGGACAATCTGCTTTACTCAGTCTATCCATTAAAATCTTAATCTCATCCAA
This sequence comes from Lontra canadensis, assembly GCF_010015895.1. NCBI lineage: Eukaryota > Metazoa > Chordata > Mammalia > Carnivora > Mustelidae > Lontra > Lontra canadensis. The sequence continues at coordinate 13,248,359 of NW_022631023.1, forward strand.
AACACCCTAAAAGAAACACCCAGAAGAACATTTGATAAACTATCCTTCCCAGTCAAGCTGACACATAAAATTAGCCTGTCATAATTCCCATTCTCTCTTTTCAAGCCCCCTCCCTCATCCCGTCAGTAAAATGGCCTTTTGCTCAAAGGTCCCAAGTAATTTAAATTTTGCCCACCAGGGTGAATTTTTATCTCAGGGACAAGAGATGGGAGGGATGGGATGGGGAAGGAATGGCAGGAGTAATTAAAAGCAATTGTTATAATTGCTTTTTGTTACACCCAACTAATTGGCAAGTAGTAACAAGGAGGAGGTCATTATGCAAATGTGTGGCTGCTTTGTTCTGCTGGAGGTAGGGGTATCAGAACAGAGGATGGGTACCTCTCTACTTGTTAGTTTCTTGAGGGTCTTTTTATTATACTTTGTTGTTCTTCCTTTTTTAAAGTTTATTTATTGTTGTTGCTATTATTATTTAGTACTCTCTACACCCAACATGGGGCCCGAACTCAGGACCTGGAGATCAAGAGTCATATGCTGTTCCGACTGAGCCAGCCTGGTGCCCCTATACTTTCTTATCAGTAACACTTGGCCTCCACAGGACAGGTCTCTGTGATCTGATTTATTAACTTTTTTCAGCCTAATCCAAACAGGCTGTATTCAGAGTGACCCCTGGCCCTGAATTCATGCCATTTGCCTCTCCATCATTAACTACCACCATCCTTTTGATGCATAGGTTGGGTCTCATCTTCTTCTTGACACTGTTCAGTCCTCAGTGTCTTTCCATTTCTCTGCATTCTTTTCTTCTAGCCTCTTCTGTACACTGACTGCTGTCATTTGGGAAGATAAACCTGTATGACCTCAAGTTATTAAGGACTTTTCCCTGTTATCTTCCCATCAGCAGAAGGCAGAGCAAACAACCTCAAGATAAAGCTTTGGGTCTTGTGTATCTCCATGAGCAGCTGCAGGAGTCCTGAGACTCAAGTCCTGCTAAAAAAGTAATCATCAGGGATGCCTGGGTGGCTCAGTTGGTTAAGCGGCTGCCTTTGGCTCAGGTCATGATCCCAGTGTCCTTGGATCGAGTCCCATATCGGCCTCCTTGCTCGGCAGGGAACCTGCTTCTCCCTCTGTCTCTGCCTGCCTCTCTGCCTACTTGTGATCTCTCTCTCTCTCTCTGACAAATAAATAAATAAAATCTTAAAAAAAAAAAAAAGTAGTCATCAATTTTACAATAAGTGACTCCAAAATGTAAGTCAAATGTCATAACTCCTCTGATCAAAACTCTCTAATGACTTTTTATCTCAATTACAGTGAAAGCCAAGCCCTACCACAGTTGACAAAGAGTAGCTTGGTCTAATCCTCTTCCCCTCTGATCTTGGCTCCTACAATTGTCCCTCTTGTCCAGCAGAGCATCACCTAGAGAAACCTGTGTCAGGAAGGGCCCTCAAGCACTGGGTCTCCCTTGCACTGTAAAGGCAAAGACAGATACAAATAAGATGCTTAATTCTCTCTTTGAAGATAAGGGAGGAGACTTCCCATTTCTTCAAGCAGTTCCATTAGAAAACTCATAATTGTAAATTCTTTCCTTCTTTGAATGTATGTAAATCTTTTTAAAAGCTCAATAAGCCTCTTGTCAGGTTTATGACCCAGAAATGTCTTTCTCAAGTGCTCCATCTCCCAGTTTCCATGGGAGGATAGGGACCTGACTTTGGCAGGTGCCTCACTCCAAACCATTCCTGTCATGAAGATGTGAGAGGTTTATTTTTCCTTTCCGTAAAGCCAATTAGCAAACACAGAGGGTGACCTCAGTTCCCAGGTGACTCTGGGATGATCTCTGTGTGACAAATGGTGCTGTCAGGTCCCATTATAGGGGAGTGGTTATTGTTTATCTTGAGAACATGCATGTAATTGGTTTTATCTGCTTGGCTCCATAAAATGGTAAGAATCCCCCCCCCCCCCACTTCTTTGCAATCTCTTTGTGGATTGCCTGTGATACACAGCATATTCTGATTTAATGGTTATTCAGTGATAGAACAGTTTTATTTCTCTTCTATCTTTTTCTGGGTCAGGAGAGATTTTGTTAATTACATTGCAATTACAATTACAATTACACTACCTGCCTGGATGTATCCCCCACACTTCTAGGTCCCTATGGCTCCCAATTTCTACCTCCACATTTTCCTCTTCTACTTCATTGCACCAAACAGTGGGTTTTCCACTTTCTTTTCCTTCTAGGAAAGGATTTCCCCATATTATATTTTTCTCCCCACAGCACTGATCTTTACAGACCAGACTAGACTGGAAAATCTCCATCATCTGAATCTTTCAGGCATGTTTTTGGCTGTGGAAACTCTTTTGTTTGGATTCCCCCAGCAGTCCTTAGACAAAGACTTGAGTGCAAGTAGTTTATTTGGGAGGGGCAAAGAACACCGGTGGAGGAGCAGAGAAGTGAGCAAGGAAAAAGAAGGCCAACAATGGGTGAATTATAATTATTGCAGTGGATGATGGGAGCTTAATCTCACATGGAAACTTGGAGAAGGGTCAAACATGCACATAGGAATTACATCATGGAGGAGTGAGGAAGCTGGGGTATTTATTCACCCCCGAGAGTCAAGGCTATAGGTAGTTATTCATTCCCTGGCACATCCAACCTGTCTTGCTTGTGAGCAGAGTTGCCCTCAGTCGCTCAGCAAGAAGCCAGCAGGCGTAGTGATGTGGATTCTGTCTGTGCAAGAATTGCCCACATTGGAGGTCAGGGCAGTAAAGGGCAGGACACAGCAGCATCTGCAACAGGAAACTGCAGTAGGACGCTGAGTGGACACAGGAACGCGCAGCCCAGATGCCTTCACCTCTGGGCTAGGATCCAGCCGCTGAGCATATGGCGCCCACATGGCCTTCAGCCATCATTTCTTTAGGATCAGCTCAGCATTGGAGTGTGTCCAAGGTCATGCTCATATCTAATGACTGATCTGTATGGGAGTATGAAGGTCAGGTCACGTTGGCCCTACTTGGCTCAGGGCTAGAGGGCTGTTCCAGAGGCAGAGGCCACGTGGGTCAGCCTAGGCTGTGTCAAGACAATATCATGGCTCTGCTTCTTCTGCCCAGCTCTTCTCCCTGCTGCTCCTATGGGAATAGGGCTGGTTCCAGGGCTCTGCTTAACAAACCACCTGCCCTCGAAACCCCTTCCCCAAGTCTGCATCCCACACAGCCCCACCTGCTTTAATGTGGAAGCAGCAATTCTCATGGATGAAAGCACATTGGCTCAATATTCTAAGATTATCATCCCCTGCTAAGCGACGGTAAAGGATCTACATACCCTAGTTCCTCCACAGTAAGCAACGGCAGGCCCTTATAAGGGCAATGGTCGTTTTTAATAAACAATTATCTTCATTCTTCTCAGGGAAGACTCTCTTCCAGTTTGGGCTGTCTTCTTCATGCTTTGCATGGTTCTTGTATTGAGACCTTTTTTTCTTGCTTCAGGGATTTCAATTCTCTGTCTTTCAAGGTGGTTCTGGTCAACAATTCCAACTTCATCAACTGGTTTCTAAGGAAATATCGATTTCTCTGCGGTATCTGCCCAAAGCCGGTTGCCACCTTAAAAGAAACATTGGTGAACCATGAGAGACTATGGACTCTGGGAAACAAACTGAGGCTTTTAGAGGGGAAGAGAGGTGGGGAGATGGGTGAGCCCAGTGATGGGTATTAAGGAGGGCACAGATTGCATGGAGCACTGGGTGTTACACACAAACAATGAATCATGGAACATAGGTATGGTGACTAAGATAATACAATTCAAAGAAAGAAAGAAAGAAAAAAAGAAAGAAAGAAAGAAAGAAAGAAAGAAAGAAAGAAGAGAAATATTGGCCTCAGATTGCAGCTCTGGGTGTCACTCACCTGAGTGCTGGCAGTCTGTGTTCTCCCTTCACTTGCTGCATTCCTTTTTCCTGCAAAGGCACTAGCAGCAGGGTTTGAACTTCCTGATCAGTGTCCAGGCTGCGGACACACTCCCCCTGTAGAAGCTTAGGGCACGTTCTGTGATTTTGCGAGCCAGCCCTTTGGCAGATGCCAAAGATCACATGATATCCAGTATTTGGTATTTTATACCCTACAGCTTAAGTATGGTCCATCAATGGAGAGAAAACCAAAAGAGGTATCAGAGGTTTTGTAAAATAACAATTTTAATTTTTGTTTTTGTAAAAAAACAAAAATGTGACTTTACATTTTTTCTATATGTTTTCATAATTCGTTCTTGTTTTTTATAATACAGAGCCATTTTTAAAAAGATTTATTTATTTGAGAGAGAGTGTGAGCACGTGCAAGGTTGAGGGGGGAGGAGAGCTGGAGGTTAGAGGGAGAGGGAGACCAGGAGACTCCGAGCTGGGGAGCCCTACACAGGGCTTAATCCCAGGACCCTGGGATCGTGACCTGAACTGAAATCAAGAGTGGGGCACTCAACCGACTGAACTACCCAGGTGCCCCTAGAGGCATTTTTAATTCGCCCAATAAGTATCTTAAGGCTCATCCTAATTTTGGAATCATGGTGTTTGTCTATACACCTTGCTTATACATGAACACAGACACACAGACACAGACACAGACACAGTTTGGGTGAGCATCTCTACCCCGGGGTATAATTGTTATTTGTTCCAGGAGCTGAAAAAAACCTCGACAGCCCCATAGCTGAGAAGCACTCTGTATGCACCCTCTTACAGTGTCAGGCATAATACCTTGCAATTTGCCAAGAAACATTAGTTAAAATTGTTTGCTATCCAGGAAAGCCACAGGGAGGGAAATGATATTTTCAACATATGTAACTGGTCAGTGGGTACTCATGGGGACTAATAGAAACAACGCAAGTGTCTATCAACAATAGAATGGAAAAGTAAATTGTAGTACATTGTTGCAAAATAATACCACACAGTAACAAACTGTTACTAAACTACAGCTTCACACCCTGGATAAGCTTCATAACTGTTACTAAACTACAGCTTCACACCCTGGATAAGCTTCATATTCATAATGTTGGGTGTCAGATCCAAGCATAAGAGAATACAGCAGGAATCTATTTACATAAGATCCTAGGTAGGAGCAACAAGATTACAGAGTTAGAAATCAGGGTAGTGATTCCCTTCAGGGAGCTACTATTAGGGAGAGGGCCTAAGGCCGAGAGTGGGGCTTCTGGGGGGCTGGCAATTCTCCATTTTAGTTGCACCTGGGGGTCGGTCAAATGCTCTCTCTGATAAGTCATTGAACTGTTAACTTATTTTTGGGTGTGTGTTTTCTGCCCATTTGCCATATTCCAATTGAGAACACTCCATGTTTTAAAAAGAGTCAGCTAAAAACAGAATTTACCAGACATTTTTTGAGTACCTTCCATGGGTTCTGTAACAGGCTAGGGCATATATGGGTTTCAAATGAATAAACACATTGTTTTTAGTGTTAAGAAACTCAAAATCCAGTAATTTATAATAGGGGTATATTTGGGGGAGGGGTTGATGAGTCCCTGTTCTTCTAGGATCGAAGTCAGAGTCGGGGAAGTTTTTCCTAATGCACCCAGGCTCCATCAGGGTATCCCTGCATTACTAGCATCTCTATGTTAGTCCTAGAGCTAATCATACCTGAAAGAGAATGACAGCAATTTCAACAGGAACACCAAGAAAATCAAGTGAAGCACCTCAATTAAGAAACTTGCTTACCTGTTGGTTTTGCTTTTCAGCTTGTACAGCCAATGTTTCCTGCTCAATGAATACTGAGTGTATCTGTTACAAAAAGGAAGGCATCAGTATTCCTCTGGGATTATAACTAGGAAATGGGTATTGTTAGCAGAGAAAACGATCTAGCTAAACATTAATCTGAACTTCAATGGGAATTTTGATGTCTGAAAATTGTCCTAGAATTTTTGAAAATTATACACTGGCTAAATTACTCCTCAGGATATTATATGAGAAAAATTGTTACACAACGTGAAATATATTAAGGAAAATGGTGTTTGTCATTTCTTGAGTTAGTTTATTTATGCTATTAAAGATGTTTGGAAAAGTAAGGACATAAAGTTGATGTTCTTTGTGTTACTAAAAGATATTTTAGTTGGGCAACGGTATTAATGATTTTCACATAAAACCTTCAGTATTTCAGTAGTCTGCCTGATGGGTCTGGGAGGGCTGATCAGTGCTTTAACAAAACTGATGTGAATATCAAACATTCCTAAGGCTATTAAATATGTCTGAAAAATATATACAGAAAAACAATGATATGGTAATGAGGAGTTACTCATGAGGACTGTTGAACTTGGAGATTGGCACAAATCTTGGCCAGGCAATTGCTTTTATGACCCCATTGCTGACTAGTATCTTCTACTTGACAGAAATAAGATACCACACATGAGCCTCTCACTAAATTCAGCTTTCTCTGAATGTTCACTAAGATTTATCTCACATAAGATGGATTGAACTTTCAAGGCTTAGGAAAAACTGCACATTTGTTTCCAACTCACCAGCTAAAAAGTATGCCAACCTCATGTCACACTTGAAAGGAAGGCCTCAAGGATCATTCTGATGCCCCAGAAAGGGACAGCATTCCATGTCACCACCTAACATCTCAAGACTGAAGCTATAAAAACACCCACTTGGGCTGAACCCCAAGTTAACATTAAGCATCTGGGCTATAATAAGTTTATGACCACCTGTTAAGAATAACTTTTCAGTGATGCTTGGGAATTAGCTTTTTCATTAATCTATAGGGTGTGTACTATCTAGAAGTTGCTTAGAAATATAGTTTGCTCTTGGACAATGTGGGGGTTGGGGAACCAACCCCCTTGCCGCCTAAACTCCACATATGACTTTTGACTCCTCAAAAAAGTAACTACTACTAGCCTACTGTTGACTAGAAGCCTTATCTGTAACATAAAGTCGTATTTTGTATGTTGTATGTATTATGTCCTATATTCTTACAATATTAATCTAGAGAAAAGAAAACAATTTTTTTACAGATTTTATTTATTTATTTGACAGAGAGACAGAGATCACAAGTAGGCAGAGAGGCAGGCAGAGAGACAGGGGGAAGCAGGCTCCCTGCTGAGCAGAGAGCCCGACTCGGGGCTTGATCCCAGGACCCTGGGATCATGACCTGAGCTGAAGGCAGATGCTTAACTGCCTGAGCCACCCAGGTGCCCAGAGAAAATAAAATGTTATTAAAGGAATCATAAGGAGGAGGAAATACACTGATAGCACTGTATCTATTAAAAAAAAAACAACAAAACAAAACAACCCTCACATATAAGTGGACCTGTGCAGTTTAAACCCATGTTGTTCAGCATAAACCGTAGTTAAAAAATGAAAAAAAAAAATCTCTGTAGATTTTGTAAATGTTCTTGGTTTATTGCTTATCTAATTATAAATGGGCTATCAGTGATAAACATCTAAAATAAAGAAGCAAGCTTTTGCTAACTCTTCTGTAGGTCTAATTTCTTGTAGAACGGTTAAATCCCAGTTGCCTTCAGACCAAGGAATGTTTGTATTTATGGCTTGAAATAGTGTTTTTGTATTAGGATAGCTAGACTATGCCGTGGTAACAGATACCCTCTCAGATCTCCGCGGATTCATCCAGGAAGGTTTCTTTCTGACCCTGTCTCTGTCTTATTCAGGTCAGGCACCTCTCCTTGGGGAGGCTGTGGCTCGGGGATCTGAGCTGCCTCCGTCTTACTGCTCCCGTGTCTCATTGTTCCAGTCAGGCTGAAGGACGAAGGAAGAGGAGACAACATGCAGAAGACATAGCAGCTCCTATGGCTTTGGGTGGGATGTGACATACGAGTGCTCTTCCCTTTCCAATCTGCAAGGACTCAGTCATATGTCTCTGCGCACCCAGGAAGGGCAGAATTGGTGGTCTCGGCCGTGGCTAATCTCCTCCACCAGAACTGTATTGTTTTGCACATCTCAGGGGCTCTTTGCTCCTTTCTGTGCCCACCCCATGCTCCATTTATGGGTTTAACCCAAATATAAATACAATGGAGAAATGGAAAGATCAAGGGTGAACTTTCTTCATTTGACATAGGACGTTCTTTTCCAGGCTAACATAGTTCTTTGCCACTTTAAATGGTACAAGCTGCGGGCACCTGGGTGGCTCAGTCGGTTAAGCATCTGGCTCCAACTCGGGTCATGATCCCAGGGTCCTGGGATGGAGCCCACATTGGGTTTCCTTCTCTGCAGGGAGCCTGTTTCTCCCTCTCCCTCTGCCTGCTGGTCCCCCTGCTTGTGGCCTCTCGCTATCTGTCAAATAAATAAATAAAATATTTAAAAAAATGGTACAAACTCTCTTCTTGGGATTCCAAGACTCAAATAAATATGTAAATTCATGTATCTATCTACCTCTCTATGTATGCTATGGGCATAAAATCTACAAAATATTCTAATTTGTTTTCTTATAAGAATAAACAAAAAAGTTTATATTTTCTTATGGAATTTTTAAGGGGATTTTAATGGATTATAGACATTTGAAGGGATTAGAGGTTATCTAATAATTATTAGTTAATTTATTTAATCAAGACCTCATTTGGGGCTTCTTGTGCCTCAGCAATTCTGATAAAACATTATTGGTATTAGAATAGTTCAAAGTGTCTTTTTCCCTTGCTTCCATCTCTGTCTACTTAACATCCATGTACGCAAGAGCATTTGGAGAGATTAGAACCTTAACTGACATTTTCAGGGCAGAAGGGAGGCATAGAGAAGTGATCATATGAGATAAGCTAAAGAAATACCTTTACCATCTTGTCTAGGAGCTCATTCATACAATCTAGCCCTCCCCCACTCACACCCTCCATATGTGACCCGTTTATGATAGGAATCCCTGCGAGAGGAGACCTGTATCCCACTCCACGGAGTTTCTGAGAGAACAGTCCCCTCTATTCTTCATTGCCCAAAGAAAATCTATTTGTCTTTAGGTCTCCTGGATTTTGGAGCATAAAATTTTCTTCATCTTGTTACACATTGTTATAGCCTACCTACTTCTTCTTTCTTTTTTTAAGATTTTATTTATTTATTTGACAGACAGAGATCACAAGTAGGCAGAGAGGCAGGCAGAGAGAGAGGAGGAAACAGGCTCCCCCCCCCCAGCAGAGAGCCCGATGTGGGGCTCGATCCCAGGACCCTGAGACCATGACCTGAGCCGAAGGCAGAGGATTTAACCCACTGAGCCACGCAGGTGCCCTATCTTACCTACCGCTTAAAAAATTTCAGATGATTTACAGTAAAAACCAGTTGCAATAAAACTATGAAACATGAGAGTCAAAGGAGAAGACCTGAATAATGAAGAGGGACAATGATGCTAGTTACTTCAGACTGAGGAAAAACCATTGTGATTAACTTGGAAACCTAGCTCCAAACTTTCTGGCTAAGGTTATTAAGGAATCTCATTAATTTTCATCTCACTTGATTTGGTAAGTTTCTTTTTTCGGTTTGCCATGATTCTTCTTGATTTGGGCTCTGTCATCCAATGTCTGGCTCACCTTTTTTTCGCTTATTTCTTTAACGTGTATTCCCCGTATGTCCTCTTTCATTGATCCAAGTCAATTTGGGCCAATTCAAATTCAGTGACTAAGTCAATGAAAAAAATGTTAACAAAAGAGGACCAAATAGAGCTCTGTGGTATGTTTTGGAGATAGCTTTCAGTGTTAACTCCCATTCATTCAACGATTCGTTCTCTCAAATATTACCAAATGCTGACATATTCCAGACACTGTGCAAAGCATACGGGAAATAGTTATTAGTTCTCCCTGCTCCTAAGAAGATGGCAATCTGATGAAAGTAAAGCTTAGAGGGGTTTAGCAACTTATCTGAATTTAAACAGAGATCCAGTCAAATTACAGTGTTGGAATCTGAACTAAGTCAGTCTTTATCAAAACCCATGCTCTTAACTTTTATCCCCCTACTTCCTCTGTGGTAGGCAGAATTTCTACAATTCCCTCCACAAAAATGTCGTTTTCCTATCCACAGAAGATGGGAAGATGATGAAATATCACTCCTATGGTCTCATTATGTCATCTGGCAGAGTTAGCCTCACGATTATTTGGGTGGGCCTGCCTTCCTTCAAAGCAGAGAGCTCCCACAACTAGTAGCAGATGAGGAAGTCTGAGTTCCAAGCATGAGAGTTTCAGTATGCTGTTGCTGGCTTTGAAGATGAAGGGGGCCATCTATGAATGAATGAGGTTTCTCTCTAAGAGCAGAGAGACCCTATTAGCTAACAGCCAGGAAGGAACTGGATGCCTCAGACCTACAGCCATAACCTAAATGAGTTTAGGATTAGAGTCATCTCTAATGCCTCCAGGTAATAGCCCAGCCTGGCTGACTCCTTGACTTTGGTCTTGTAAAACCCTAAGTAGAGAACCTAGTCAAGCTTCCTGGGTTTCCGACCTACAGAATTGTGAGATCATGTATTGTTTAAGCTACTAAATTTGGGGTGGTTTTTTGCACGGCAATGGAAAACAAACATACCTTCTTAGATTAAAAAAAAAAAGTCATCAGTCTACCTTCTTTGGGTAACTGATCAGTGAATCACTGTGAATCAAAACAGATGCATCCTGTCTTCTACAAGAACTTCTTAATATTTTCTTAGATCATGAGAAAATTCCAGGAAAACCGATTGTAGTTGTTCATCAGATGCGTACTTTGAGTGGTTGTTCATATTCAGTGAGGTGCTTTCCTATATATTTCTCTTTGGAGGACCAGGAGTGGCAGCTGTCTCTGAGTGCATTTGCTCAGTAGGGAAACAGTCTCTGAGGTGAGAAGGCTTGTGTAATGTCACACAGGAAATAGGTGATGGATCGGGATTGTTTAAATGTATTTTTCTTTATTTTAAAAAATCTTCTTTCCTTTAGGCAGCATGATTTCTAAATCTGACTCTGGGCCAAAATTACCCCTAAAGGTGGACTTAATGTCTGATGCAGTTGTGACATTTACATAAGGAAATATCTTATAGCTGGTTTTTCTATTTTCATTTTTAGACGTATTTCATCATCATAGTGTCTTGGGTTTTGCCAGCAAAATGTCTTTTAGTGACCTCAATTATATGCTTTTGATTTGTTTAAAACATGCTATTTCCATTTCAGTAGTGATCCAACTGCTTGGCATTCGACAGAACCTCACATCCATTGTTGTATGAATAGACACTGAAAATAATTTTGATGCAGAAAAGGAAAGCAACTAAGTTTAGGTTACTAAAGGAAAGTCATACTGAACTCTCTGACCCTGAGCCCCAAAGAGCACAGTATAAATGCTGGGCGAGCTATTTTTGTCCTCTGCTTTATAAATGAGTTCTTTTCTTTTTCTGTTGACTACTGTCTGGCACAGCTGCTGTTTTCAGAGCATAAAAGAGATGGGAATCGTGAAAGCACGGAAATAAAACCTTGCCTGAAACATGTTAGTCAGTGAATCATGGCCTGTCTCCCCCATGGCCTGAGTAGAGCCTCTAAGTCATTTGTGAATGAAGGAGCATAGGTTAGTGATGGCATCAACAAAAGGAGTTAAGACAGGTGGATTCTATTTCTGGTTCTAAATTGATGATAAAATGATTTCAGAGAAGTCATGTTAACTTTTTCAGGCCTCCTACCTATGAAATAAGAAGAAAACTTTTTTTCTTGAAGACAATATAAAGATCTTGTTCTCGCAGCTGGATTCTCTCAAGCTTTTCCCTTGCATTCAACCCTGCACACCAGCTCTGTGACCTATGCTTTTTCTTTGTGGGGGGGAATCCCAGGACAATAACTCAAATGACTCAGTTTTGATGTTGGTTCTCTTGGAGTTTTGAGCTCTGGTTGGGTTCTGGCTTTAGTTCTGGACTCAGGGGAAACCACTCTGCTGACATTTATGTTTATTATTCTCTAACTCCTCCTCCCCTCCCCTGATACATGACCCAGGTGGTACTTCCCTAAATGATATATTGTTCAGTGTTATGTGTTTTTGAATTTAATATAGACAAAATTAAAGTATATGTCTTAGGATACTTGCCTTTTTAGTTCCACATTATATTCCTGACGTTCATCTATGTTTTTACATGTATCTGTAATTCATTAATTTTCACAAGAACACAGTGTCTCATTGTCTGACTCTCGTGCAGTTTATTTGTCTCTTTTACAGGTGATGTACATTTGGGTTGTTCTCGTTTTTCTTTCTATTGCAAAAAGTGCTTTTATGAATATGCAATTGTCTTTTAGAAGTAGTTGCTGGTTTTCAAAGATGCTTGCCTTAATTTACAATTCTATAGATGAGTAACTCCAGATCCTTGCCAACTTTAGATTTTGCCAGAATTTTAAAATTTTCTCAGTTTGACAGTTGTAATGTGGTACCTCATTGTGGTTTGAATTTTTATTTTATTGGTGATTCACATGGCTGAGAATCTCATTTATATTTGTTTGGCTGTTTGGCTCTACTCTCCTCTGAAGACCTATTCAATCTGTTGTTTCGGTTTTCTATTGGTTGTTTGCTTTTTTACTTAATGATTCATTGAACTACTTTATGTATTCTAGATAGTACTGCTTTGTCAGTAATACACCTGGCAAAAATTTTACAAGTTTGTGGTTTGCATTTATATTTTTTCTTCGATATCTTTTGGTGAACTAAAGTTCTTACCTTTAAAAAAAAAAAAAAGATTTATTGATTATTTTAGAGAGAGAGAGAGAGCAAGCAAATGGGAGGTGGGAGGAGGTAGAGGGAGAAAATCTCAAGCAGACTTCCCACTGAGCATGGAGCCTGATGTGAGGCTCAGTCTTTTAATCCTGAGGTCATGACTTGAGCCAAAATCAAGAGTTGGACGCTTAACCAACTGAGCCACCCACGTGCCCCCAAAGTTCTTACTTTTATTTATTTTATTTTTCGTTTTTAATATTTTATTTATTCATGAGACACAGAGAGAGAGAGAGAGAGAGAGAGAGAGAGAGAGAGAGTGGTAGAGGGCAGCGAGCCCAAGGTGAGACTCAATCCCAGGACCCTGGGATCATGACCTGAGCTGAAGGCAGGTGCTTAAGCAACTGAGCCATTTAGGTGCCCAATTTTGCATCTTGTTTTAGAAAGAATGTCCCCTGTCCTTAATGTCACAAAAATGTTGTTCCATGTTGTGCCTAAAAATTTTATAGTGTTGCCTTTTGTGTATAAGTCTTTAGTCCATTTGGAATTGGTTTTTGTGCATGAGATAAAGGAGAGCTTTGATTTCATTTTTTCCACACAATAATAATTGTTCCAGTCATGTTTATTAAAAGCCTATCTTTCCCCTGCTCTTGACATAACAAGTTTATATTCTTCTTTTTCCCCCAAGTTTTTATTTGAATTCCAGTTAGCTGACATATGGTATAATATTGGTTTCTAGTATAGGATTTAGTGATTCTTCACTTCATTCAATAGCTGGTGCTCATCACAGCAAGTGCCCTCCTTGATACCCATCACCCATTTAACTCAACTCCCCACCCATCTCCCCTTCAACTCTTTCTTCTTCTACTCTGTTTCATTGGTCTATTTATTTGTCTTTCCCTATAATAACAGTGTCCTAAGTGTTAAAGCTTTATAAGAACTCTTTTTTTAATGAATAAGTACCTTAATCCATATTACCTACCCCTTGACTTCACCTCTGGCAACCATTAATCTGTTCTTTGTATCAGGTTGGCTGTTTCTTTTTTGTTTGGTTGTTTCTTTTTAGATTCCACACATAATGTGAGATTCCACGATATTTATCTTCCTCTGTCTGACTTACTTCACTTAGAATAACCTCTTCAAGTTCCATCCATGTTGTTGCAAATGGCAAGACTTCATTTTTATTTTTTTGATGACTGAATAGTGTTCCACTGTATATAGATATCACAACTTCTTTACCCATTCATCGATCAATGACTCCTGGGTTGTTTCCATATCTTGGCTCTTGTAAATAATGCTACAGTGAACATGGGGGTGAAGATATCTTTTTGAATTAGTGTTTTTGTTTTCTTCAGTTAAATACTCAGGAGTGGAATTGCTGGATCATATTTTTGATTTTTTGAGGAAGCTTCATACTGTTTTCCATAGTGGCTGCATGAATTTACATTCCTACCAAAGGTGCACAAGAGTTCCCTTTTTTCCACATCTTCACCAACACTTGATATATCTTATCTTTTTGATAATAGTCATGTTAACAGTTATGAGGTAATATCTCATTGTGGTTTTGATTTGCATTTCCCTGATGACCAGTGATGCTGAACATCTTTTCATGTACTTGTATATCTTCTTTGGAAAAACGTCTATTCAGATCCTCAGTCCATTTTTTGATTCAGTTTTTTTTTTTTTTGGTTATTGAATTATATGAGTTATTTATATATTATGGATATTAACTCTTTATCAGATGCATGATTTACAAATATTTTCTCCCATTCAGTAGGTTGCCTTTTCATTTTGTTGATGAATTCTCTGGTGTGCAGAGCTTTTTAGTTTGATGTAGTCTCACTTGTTTGTTTATTTATTTATTTATTTATTTATTTGTTTATTTGTTTGTTTGTTTTTGTTGCCTTTGCTTTGGGAGTTAAGTCTAAAGAATCATCACCAAGACAGATGTCAAGGAGATTACTGCCTATGTTTTCTTCTAGAAGTTATGGCTTAAGGTCTTATGTTTAAATCTTTATTTTGAGTTAATTTTTGTGTATGGTGTCAGTTAGTACAGTTTCATTCTTTAGCAAGTGGCTGTCCAGTTTCCTCAACATCATTTATTGAAGAGATTGTCATTTACATGTGGCAGTGCACCAACTTGCATTCCCACCAACAGTGTAAGAGGGTTCCCCTTTCTCCACATCCTCTCCAACACTTGTTGTTTCCTGTCTTGTTAATTTTGGCCATTCTAACTGGTGTAAGGTGGTATCTCAATGTGGTTTTGATTTGAATGTCCCTGATGGCTAATGATGATGAACATTTTTGTATGTCTTCTTTGGAGAAGTGTCTGTTCATGTCTTTGGCCCATTTTTTTAACATGCTTATCTGTTTTGTGTGTGTTGAGTTTGAGGAGTTCTTTATAAGGTCTTGGATATCAGCCCTTTGTCTCTAGTGTCATTTGTGAATATGCTCTCCCATTCCGTGGGTTGCCTCTTTTTTTTTTTTTTTAAATAAAGTTTTTTAAAAAATTTTATTTATTTGACAGAGAGAGATCACAAGTAGGTAGAGAGGCTAGCAGAGAGAGAGAAGGAAGCAGGCTCACTGCCAAGCAGAGAGCCTGATGCAGGACTCGATCCCAGGACCCTGAGATCATGACCTGAGCTGAAGGCAGAGGCTTAACCCACTGAGCCACCCAGGTGCCCCTGCCTCTTTGTTTTGTTGACTGTTTCCTTTGCTGTGAAGAAGCTTTTGATCTTGATGAAGTCCCAAAAGTTCATTTTAGCTTTTGTGTCCTTTGCTTTGGAGTCGCTTTTGTGTCCTTTGCTTTGGAGTCATATCTTGAAAGAATTTGCCGTGACTGATGTTGAAGAGGTTATTGCCTATGTTCTCCTTTAGGATTCTGATAGATTCCTGCCTCACGTTGAGGTCTTTTATCCATTTTGAGTTTATCTTTGTGTATGGTGTAAGAGAATGGTCAACTTTCATTCTTCTACATGTAGCTGTCTAATTTTCCCAGCACCATTTATTGAAGAGACTGTCTTTTTTACACTAGATATTTATTCCTGCTTTGCTGAAGATTATTTGACCATACAGTTGAGGGTCCATATCTGGGCTCACTGGTCTATGTTTCTGTTTTTGTGCCAGTACCATGCTGTCTTGATATTCACAGCTTTGTGGAAAGCTTGGAATCAGGCAATGTGATGCCCCCAGGTTTGTTTCTCTTTTTCAACATTTCCTTAGCAATTCGGGGTCTCTTCTGGTTCCATACAAATTTTAGGATTATTTGTTCCAGCTCTTTGAAAAATGCCGGTGGAATTTTGATCAGATGGCATTGAAATTATAGATTTCTCTAGGCAGTATAGACATTTTAACAATGTTTATTCTTCTGATCCTAGAGCATGGAAGTCTCTTCCATCTTTTTTGTGTCTTCTTCAATTTCTTTCATGAGTGTTCTGTAGTTTTTTGAGTACAGATCCTTTACCTCTTTGGTTTGGTTTATTCCCAGGTATCTTACGGTTCTTGGTGCTATAGTAAATGGAATCGATTCTCTAATTTCTCTTTCTATATTTTCATTGTTAGTGTATAAGAAAGCAACTTTTTTCTGTACATTGATTTTGTATCCTGCCACATTACTGAATTGCTGTATAAGTTCTAGTAGTTTGGGAGTGGAGTCTTTTGGGTTTTTCCATATAAATTATCTTATTGAGAGAGTTTGACTTCTTCTTTGCCAATTTAAATACATTTTATTTCTTTTTGTTGTCTGATTGCTATTGCTAGGACTTCTAGTACTATGTTCAACAACAGTGGCAAGAGGGGATATCCTTGTCGTATTCCTGATCTCAAAGGGAAGGCTGTCAGCTTTTCTCCATTGAGGATGATATTCACTGTGTGTTTTTCATAGATAGGTTTTATGAAGTTGAGGAATGTTCTCTCTATACTTGTACTTTGAAGCGTTTTAATCAGGAACGGATGCTGTATCTTGTCAAATGCTTTTTCTCCATCAGTTGAGAGGACCATGTGGTTCTTTTCTCTTCTCTTACTGATTTGTTCTCTCACATTGATTGATTTGTGAATGTTAAACCACCTTTACATCCCATGGATAAATCCCACTTGGTCATGGTGGATAATCTTTTTAATGTACTGTTGGATCCTGTTAGCCAGGATCTTGTTGAGAAACTTGGCATCCATATTCATCAGGGATGTTGGCCAGAAATTCTCTTTTTTGGTGGGGTCTCTGCCTGGTTTGGGGATCATGGTAATGCTGGATTCATAAAAAGAGTCTGGAAGTTTTCCTTCTGTTTCTATTTTTTGAAACAGCTTCAGGTGAATAGGATTATTTCTTCTTTGAATGTTTGGTAACATTCTCCAGGGAATCTGTCAGACTCTGGGCTCTTGTTTTTTGGGAGGTTTGTGATCACTGCTTCAATCTTGTTACTAGATATTGGTCTATTCAGGTTGTCCATTTCTTCCTGATTCAGTTTTGGAAGTTTATAGTTTTTCAGCAATGCATCCATTTCATCTAGGTTGCTTAACTTATTGGCATATAACTGTTGATAATAATTTCTGATGATTGTTTCTATTTCTTTGGTGTTAGTTGTGATCTCTCCTATTTCATTCATAATTTTATTTATTTGGGTCTTCTCTCTTTTCTTTTGGATTAGTTTGCTCAATGATTTATCAATCTTATTGATTCTTTCAAAAAACCAGCTTTTAGTTTCATTGATGCATTCTACTGTATCTCTAGTTTCTATCTCATTGATCTCTGTTCTAATTTTGGTTATTTCCCTTCTTGTATGTGGGGTTGGCTTAATTTGTTGTAAGATTCTCCAGTTTCTTAAGGTGTAAAGAGAGCTGGTGTATTCTGGATTTTTCAATTTTTTTTGAGGGAGGCTTGGATGGCTATGTATTTCCCCCTTAGGACTGCCTTTGCCATTTCCCATAGGTTTTGGACCAAAGTGTCTTCATTCTCATTGGTTTCCATTAACTGCTTAAGTTTTTCTTTGATTTACTTGTTATCCAAGCATTCTTAAGCAGGGTGGTCTTTAGCTTCCAAGTGTTTGAATTCCTTCCAAACTTTTTCTTGTGGTTGAGTTCCAGGTTCAAAGCACTGTAGTGTGAGAATATTCAGTGAATAATCTCCATCTTTTGGTATCAGTTGAGCCCTGATTTGTCACCCAGTATGTGGTCTATTCTGGAAAAAGTTTCATGTGCATTTGAGAAGAATGAGTATTCTGTTGTTTTATGGTGGAATGTTCTGTATATATTCTGAGGTCCATCTAGTCCAATGTATCATTCAATGTTCTTGTTTCTTTATTGATTTTCTGCTTGGATGATCGGTCTATTACTGAGACTGGAGTGTTAAGATCCCCCTACTATTAACGTATTCATATCAATATGACTCTTTATCTTGATGAACAGTTGTCTTATGTAGTTCGCTGCTCCCATATTGGGGGCATAATATTTACAATTGTTAGATCTTTTTGGTGGATAGACCCTTTAAGAATGATGGTCCATATACACTATGGAGTATTATGCCTCCATCAGAAAGGATGAATACCCAACTTTTGTAGCAACATGGACGGGACTGGAAGAGATTATGCTGAGTGAAATAAGTCAAGCAGAGAGAGTCAATTATCATATGGTTTCACTTATTTGTGGAGCATAACAAATAGCATGGAGGACATGGGGAGTTAGGAGAAGGGAGTTGGGAGAAATTGGAAGGGGAGGCGAACAATGAGAGACTATATGGACTCTGAAAAACAATCTGAAGGGTTTGAAGAGGTGGGGGGTGGGAGGTTGGAAGAACCAGTGGTGGGTATTAGAGAGAGCATGGATTTCATGGAGCACTGGGTGTGGTACAAAAACAATGAATACTGTTATGCTGAAAATAAATAAAAAAATGATTAAAAAAAAGAATGATGTAGTGTCCTTCTTTAATTCTGATTACAGTCTTTAGTTTAAAATCTAATTTATCTGACATGAGAATCACTACTTCAGCTTTCTTTTGAGGCCCATTAGCATGAACAGTGCTTCTCCATCCTTTCACTTTCAGCCTGGATGTATCCTTAGGTTCCAAATGAGTCTCTTGTAGACAACATATGGACGGGTCCTGTCATTTTATCCAATCTGCAACCCTGTGCCATTTTATGGGAGTGTTTAGGCTCATTCACATTGAAAGTGATTATTGAAAGATGTGTTTTTATTGACATCATGTTGCCTGTGAAGTCCTTGTTTCTACAGATTGTCTCTGTAAGTTTCTGTCCTATGACACTCTTGGGTTCTTTCTTCTTTTATAGAACCCCCCCTCCCCTTTATATTTCTTGTAATGCCAGCTTGGTGGTCACATACTCTTTAAAACTTTGCCAGTCTTGGAAGCTCTTTATGTCTCCATCCATTTTGAAGGTCAGCCTTGCTGGATAAAGTATTCTTGGTTTTATGTTTTTCTCATTTAGTGCTCTGAATATATCTTGTCAGCCCTTTCTGGCTTGCCAGGTTTCTGTGGACAGATCTGATGTTATTCTGATGGATGTTATCTGTACATAAGGAATCTCTTCCCCTTAGCTTCTCTCAAAAGCTCTTGTCTAAAATTATGATTCATCAGTATTGCAATCAAATGCCTTGAGGTCTTTCTAGATTCGTTCATCTTGGGGGGGTTCTTTCTACCTCTAGGACAGGATCACTGATCACTAGTTCCATTCCCCAGACTGGGAAAATTTTCATGGAGAATTTGTTCAACTATATATTCTAGTCTTCTTTCTTTCTCATCCCCCTCAGGGATCCCAATAATTCTGACGTTGGAATGTTTCATGACATCATTTATTTCCCTAATTTTGTTTTCATGGCTTCTAAGCTGTTTGTTCCAGGCTTCCTCCTGATCCTTTTTCTCTATCACTTTGTCCCCTAGATCACTAATTCTATCTTCTGCCTCAGTTACCCTAGCTGTTGGAGTATTCAGATTAGATTGGATCTCATTCACAGCATTTTTAACCTCTTTCCAGGTGGCTTTCACTTCTGCCCTAATCTATTCCATGTTGTCACTAATGGTTTTCTCCAACCTAGCCATTGCCTGGATAATTGTTATCCTGAATTCCCTTTCCAAAATACTGTTTATGTCCATATCCAATAGTTCTGATGGAGAGGGAACAGTCTTTAAATTTTTCCTCTGTGGGGTGTTCCTCCTCCTAGTCATTTTGGTGAGAGGTGCTTGATGGGACGTGTAAGTGAATATATCAACGGCGATCCAGACAAGGTGCACCCTGGTAGGCTTATGAGCAATCAGAAGTCACCACCAAAGAGAAAGAAAAAAGAAAAAAAAAGAGAGAGAGAAAGAGACAGAATAAAAGGGAAGTCCCAGCCAGAATGGGTCCCAAAGGTAAGATTTATAAGGTATACAAATGAAAACGGACAAACAAAAAGACCGACAAAAGTAAATGACAAGAAAAAGAAAAGAACCCAGCCAAAATGAACATCAAGGATGTGATTTATATAATACTCAAACAAAAACAAATACACAGAAACACTGGCAGAAGAAAAAGATGGGACGGTGGTTATAAATCCTCAATTTGGGTGAAGAAGGTTATTTTGATTCTTCCTGGCTGTGTCTTGATATCTTTGTTAAAGGACTCAACTTTCCAGAGATAAAGGGAGATTAAAACTGGTTTATATATAGGGGTAGTATTGATTCGGGAAAGAGGATTACCTTGAAGCCTATATCTATATGTATATTAAAAAAATAGAAAAGCAAAAGAAAAACCCAGGTATATGTGTGAAAAAAGTTCAAGTTAAAAGGTTATTATGGAATTTGTTGCATTGAACCTCTTGTTGTAATGGTAAATAGGTTAAAAAAATTAAGAAGAATGAGAATAGTGAGAACAAATTAAAAATAAAAGTTGTATCTATGAAATATACAGGTTTTAGGACACTACCAGGAGCTAAATACATTGTTTTCCCCTGATATTGGGGTTTTACAGTTTTATGGGGACCCTGTGGTATTGTCCTCTCATTCTTTGGGATGGCTTTCTGGGGGAGGGGTCTGCCGCATTGTTTTTCAGTTAGTCTTGCTTGGGTTGACCCTATCAAGGGTCTGGGCTCTGTGGAAACCAGTTTTTCAGGCTTTTGTTCTCTGAAGGTTTTTGTTCTTTGGCAGCTTTTTGAGTCATTTTGGAGTTTTTGTGGAAAGCAAACTGCACCCAGAGCTTTGTCTGTGAGAGAAGCTTCAATTTGCTCTCCTCTGGGTTGTCCAGAACACACAGACTTCCCCTCTGCAAACTCCGCTGAACTGTGCAACCTCCCACAGGCAGTGCAGGTCCCCAGCCACCGTGTCAAGGGTTGTCCAAAGTGCAACCCCAACAAAGCTTGTCTCTATACCCCCGTGCCACTGAAACCGTGAGCGATATTGGTCCAAGGAGCCTGTTTCCTGTGACTGCCTTTGCTTGCACTGCTGTCTGGGATCTAGACCTCAGGCTACCATGGCAGGAGATCACACTGAGTTCCTTCAGGCCCCAGCTGGGAGAGTCCAGACCCTCGGCGGGTCACAGGGAATGCTGGCTAGCTCCCGCACAGAGTTTTATCAGGTGCGGTGGGGAGTGGGTAAGACCCTGGTCATGCAGTTCACAAAAGTTCTAGGGAGCGCAGGCTGGTGCTGTCACCAGATTCCCTCATGCGGGGGCTGAGAGTGTGCCCAGCCAGGCCATGATGCAAGTCACAAAACCCTGGGAGCTCTGCCACACTCTCTCTGGCATGGGTGGTCACCAGTGGTGGCCGTCCTGGGTCCGTGGGCTTAGGCCCGTGCCCATGGCTGCCCGATTCCACCAGTTGCCCTTTAAGATCTTTTGCTCTTTTTGAATGCTTTTAGCTAGACTCTAAGTTAATGCTGTCCCCAAGCACAGGGCACTCTCGTATTGGGGTATTACTTTCCAATAGGTGGCTTCTGGTGGCTCCCTCCCCCTTTTGTTTATCTTCCGATATCAGTCCGAAGTTCCCACTCTGCTTTACCTGTCCACTGGTGTCTTCTTTCCCCATAGAGATCCAGAAGTGTCTAATCCTACATCTCAGGCTGGTTTCACAGGTGTTCAGAGTTTTCTGGTAAATAATTAGCTCGCTTTAGGGGACCAGTTGAAACGGGGTCTCCTACTTCTCCACCATCTTGCCCCTTCTAATATGAACATTTTAACATTATAAGCCTTCCAACCAGTTAAAATGGACTATCTTTCCACTTATTTCTATGGGTCCTCTTCAATTTTTTAAATGAAATTTTTATAATTTTTAGTGTGCAGGTCTTTCACCTACTTGGTTAAATGTATTCCTAGGCAGTTTATTCTTTTAGATGCAATGGTAAATGGAGTTGTTTTCTTGATTTCTCTTTCTGATAATTTGCTGTTTGTATATAAAAGCACAACAGATTTTTTCGTGTTAATTTTCTATCCTTCAACTTTATTGATTTCATTTATTCATTCTTACAGTTTTTTTAGATG
The DNA here is from genome assembly GCF_010015895.1 of Lontra canadensis. NCBI lineage: Eukaryota > Metazoa > Chordata > Mammalia > Carnivora > Mustelidae > Lontra > Lontra canadensis. Next base: position 13,270,419 of record NW_022631023.1, read on the forward strand.
GAGTCTTTAGGAATTTTGTATATAATATCATGTTATCCAGAAATAGTGACAGTTTTACTTCCTCCTTCTCATTGGGATGTCTTTTATTTCTTTTTCTTGCCTAGTTATTCCGGCTAGGACTTCTAATACTATGTTGAATAAAGTAGTGAATATAGGCATCCCTTTCTTGTTCCTGATCTTAGAGGGAAAGCTCTCAGCTTTTCACCATTGAGTATGATGTTAGATGCTTCATTATATAGAGGCACATACCCTCCATACCCTTTTCAGAGGATTTTTGTTTAAACGGATGTTGAATTTTGTCAAATGCATCTTCTACATCTATTGAGATGATTGTATGACTTCGTTCCTTCATTTTGTTAATTTGGCACATCAAGTTGATTGATTTATGGTTGCTGTACCAGTCTTACATCCCTAGAATAAATCCCATGGATCATCACGTATGATTCTGTTAATGTATTGTCCAATTTGGGTTGTTAATATTCTCTTGAGGATTTTTTCATCTATGATAATCAAGGATAGTGGCTTCTAATTAATTTCTTCTAATTGTGGTGCTTAGTCTGGCTTTGATATCAGAGTAGTGCTGGCCTTGTAAAAGAGCTTGGAATTCCTCCACTCCTATTTTTTGGAAGAGTTTGAGAAGGATTGGTATTAAATCTTCTTTGAATATTTGGTAAATTTAAATATTATGTATACGTATATGCACACACACATATATGTATGTATATACACATCTATAATTTTTTTACATTGTATCCATGAATAAGACTTATCTGTAATTTTCCATTTTCATAGTGGTTTTATCAGTTTTTAATGCAAGATTATGCTAGCTTTATAAAATTACTATGTCTCCATTTTGTTTTGTTTTTAAAGATTTTATTTATTTATTTGACAGACAGACATCACAAGTAGGCAGAGAAGCAGGCAGTGAGAGAGGAGGAAGCAGGCTCCTTGCTGAGCAGAGAGCCCAATGATCTTGATCCCAGGACTTGATCCCAGGACCCTGAGATCATGACTTGAGCCGAAGGCAGAGGCTTTAACCCACTGAGCCACCCAGGTGCCCCTGCTTTGTTTTGTTTTTAAGTAAACTCTAGGCCCAACTTTGGGCTTAAACTCATGACCCCAAGATCAAGAATCACATGCTATACTGACCAAGGCAGCCAGGTGTCCTTGTTTTTTTTTTTTTTTTTAAAGGGAGACTTTTGACTGATTACTTTTTTAAAAATGTAAATAAACATATTCATTGTTTTTTTAAATTATATTTTTCAAGGATCTGGCCATTTCATCTAACTTTTTACATTTGTTGGCATAAAGTTGTTATTATCTTTTTAATATTTGTAACATCTGTAACTTTGTTTCATTTTCATTCCAATATTATTCATTCAGTTTATCTTTTTTCTGAAGTAGACTTGTCCAGCATTTGTCAATTTTATTATTCTTTCAAATAACCTAGTTTCACATTACCATTCCCCTCCATTGGGTGTTTGTTCTCCATTATTTCATGTTCTTATCTTTATTTTTTCATCTTTTAATGTTCTCTGGGTAGTTAGATTTTCAGTCTTTTAACTTTTCTATTATAATCATATTACATTACACATTACACTATAAACACTACTTTGCCTTTCTTTTACAGGGTATGAGACACATGTACTATTTTTGTTATTATTCAAGCTCTAAATATTTTATAATTTCCCTTAAGAGTTGATCTGAGAGTTATTAAATTTGTGTTTTTAAATTTTCAAACATATGGGGATTTTCACTTATAGTTTTGTATTTGTAAATAATAATTACATAACTGTTTTATAGTTAAAAATGTGATCTACATGATATCAACTTTTTGACATTTTTGAGTTACTTTAACTTTAGACACAGTTCATTTTTATAAATATTTTTCACATTCTTGAAAAGAATGTATATTATGAGGCCATAGTGTTCAATATATGTGCATTAGATAATGTTTTTGCATATTATTCAAATCTATATCCTTGCCAATTTATTTTGTGTTCAGGCTATTATTGGGAAAAATATGTTTAAGTATTGCACTATGATGGCAGAATTGCCTTTTTTGGGGTATTTCTGCTTATTTTTGCCTCAAGTATTTCAAAGCTATATTACACGGTGTCTTGCTGCATCCTAATACCTTCTTTTGACACTGATGTCAGGAGGATCGAGTAAATACACCTAGCTAGATTAGGGTTAATTTTCAAAGAACGTTCCTCAGCTCTGCCAAAGATCTTTCCTCTGTCTAAGAATTTATATCAATATGCATTTCAGATGTACAAATAAAAGAAAGCATTAGATTAGTGGACTGTGTAAATAACACCAGCAGGATTTGTGTAAATTATTATTGCTTTTTGGTAGTGTTGGGGAAGCTGGGTTTATATTTCTTTTGTTGGATTCATTAAATAGGTTTGCTATCACTTCTTTTCATAGTTGATACATTAACTTGCTCTTGACTCTCTGGGTTTATTAATCCCCTGAGAGGAAAAACATGATGCTGAAGGCCATGAGTCAGTGATGGAAGAAAGATGGGAAGGAGCCACAGAAAAGGACCCAGTCAGTTAATATCTATCTGTCTAGAGTCCTCTCAGTATCTTCCTTCTCTTTTCTAGCTTCTGGGCTCCTTGAGGGGGCAGAAAGGAGATGGGCTTTTAGAATCTGCTATCCCAGTTTCAACTGTCACACAAGAAATCATTAACATTATACAGAGTGTGGGTCCGAATAACATTAAACATTGGACACCTAGACCAGCATTTTTGAAATCTTAGTTTCATGGCACCATTTAAAAAAAGTCCAAGTTAGGGGCACCTGGGTGGCTCAGTGGGTTAAAGCCTCTGTCTTCGGCTCAGGTCATGGTCCCGGGGTCCTGGAATCGAGCCCCGCATCAGGCTGTCTGCTTGGTGGTGAGCCTGCTTCCCCCTCTCTATCTGTCTGCCCTTCTGCCTACTTGTAAACTCTGTCTGTCAAATAAGTAAAGTCTTTAAAAAAAAAAAAGTCCAAGTTACCTTTAATCCTAAACATATTCAGAGGATGATAGCAATTACCCACAATTTTGAGAGATATGCAAGACAATACATTTTTGAACCGTATAGTTTTGACAGAGCATACTTCCTTTTGAAGTGCTTTATCAGGAATGAAAATGATGAAGAGTGCTGAGAATATGCAAATACATTCAAGTGCACACAATTAAAACCCTGAGATGCATTGATGATAAATCTCTTCACTGTGGTTGCAAGGATTCGCAATAGGAATTCAAATTGATAATTATGATTATATGATTCTTAGAATAGCTAACAGTTTTCCACTTTCATCTGCTCTTCGAAATAAAAGGAGGTGTATAATAACAAAAACCCATCTATAATAGGCAGATCACATTTCGAATATATGGGAACTCTTTCTTCTCTCTGGCAGTCTTATAGAGAAGTGCCTTGAGAAAACAAGTAGAAAAAAAAAGGCTGGTCCTATTCCCTAGGATCTCACATTCCCAACCTCAGAACAAATCTCAAAAGTTTTAGTTCCAGAATTATGTCCAGTAGAGGCCTTCAAGAATGAGAGCAGGTGCTCTGTGCACCCATGACAATGCAGATGTGTAGTTCTGCAGTGTAAAGCACTTCCAACCAATCCTTTTGCTGAGCAAGCCTGGATGGGTGGAACGACCTTATGAAGGGATTGTGTGTGAGGGTGTGTTAGGGGAGGACTACTCTGGTTTCTTATCATCTGCACCATTTTTTTTTTCTCTGCTTTTTGTGTCTTGCTCGGCTTGGAGGGATGAGTCAAGCTGAGCAGACATTCTTCCAGTTCGGAACCTACGTTGATTGCATGTGCGATGGCTTTGTAGAGGTACAGGAGGGCTAGCTTGGGCGGATGCTGGGATCACTGGGCTCTTCCTGGAGAGCTAGCTGGGTGCAGCAAAATCAGCTCACTTCCTCCTGGCACGGGATCTTCCCTAGAAAGGAGACTAGTCTGATGTTCTCTCTCATCTTTTGTCTGTCTGGACCCAGCTTATTCCAATGTTTAATTTTCAAGTGTGCTGATTTCAAAATGTAGGTTTTATTATTACTCAGGTATGATGGGGCCAACAGATCAGGAGATGGCTGCCATTGAAAAGACAGTATGTTACTCATGAACTGTTTCCTGGGATTGGGGGATGAAGGCATGCCATACCCCACAGGCCACACAAGGAAGCACCAGGGCCAGTCAGGAGACGGATGGAGTGAGAGGAAAGCATGGGCAAGAACCTGTGCTGGGTTTTCTACAGGAATATGATACCAATAGGGTACAGGTATCATTGGATTGATTGATTTGCATTTCAAAGGCAGGCTTGGTGGTGCCAGGGAGGGGTGGTTCCCAGAGTTAGTAAGCCCTCAGGATGTCAAAGCATCAGAGTCTCATAGTTTTATACAGTGTTGTAAATAACAAGTGCCCCCCTTCCCTGGGGACTTCTCAAGGCTTTGCACAAGTGTCTAATAGTGACTGGACTCTGGGTAGACCCACGATCCAACTGAGAGAGCCTGTGTGCACTGACAGCACATTCTGTCTGAGTTAAATTCACCTTCCTGCCTCCGACACCTACCCTGGGGTGGCAGATTCTGCAGTGGACTTTGACTAAGACATCACTGAACCTCTCTCAGTTTCATCTGGGAACCGTGGGCAAGGGCAGTCTTATCTATTGAGAGTGAATCAGAAAAACAGACATGAAAGGGATTTAAAGCTTTAAAGTACCTGCGGTACTGTACAAGAATGATTCATGATGACTTGGTAGGGAAAAGAAGGAGATACCTTGAAAGAAGCATGCACTGAAATAGAAATAACTTAACACACTACCAACAATGAGATAAAGTCCGTCTTTTAAAGTTTGATTTAAAGCTGACACAGTAAGCATGAGCTCCATTTGGCATTCCTAAACTCAGAGTTTTGGCTCTGAGTTCAGGTAATTTATAGAATCTGGCAACCCTCTAACTCACCGTGGAGATGTTGGCCAAGTCTTGCAATTCTTAATCAAATCATCACAGTGCAGTATCTGTGTGCTCTTGTCTACTTCTTTTGAAGTAAGATTTGGGCAATTTCCCTGTAGGCCCTTAAGCATTTCAGGTTTCCTCAAAACAGTTTCCACAAAACCCGTTTTCCTTTATGTCTGTGACAAAGTCCTAGAGAGGCTTTGATTATACTGTTTGCCAATCCCATTGAAAAAAGGCTTTCTCTTACTGGCTGGGGATTCTACCGGGAGGCTCGGTTTATTTCCTTACATGCCTGGTGTGTACTAGTAGCTGCTTAGTGTCCCAGATTTTAAAAGAGAAGGTGGTGAGGCTTCCTGTTGGATGATGGAGTTTCTCAAGAAGTAAATGTAAAGAAGGCAGAGAGAAGGTGATTACATTGTGTTCTGAGGACCTCAGCAAGCTGACAGAATTGAAACAGACCATCACCAGAGAGGAGAGGGAGAGACATGTGAGTTCACAGAGCAGGATTAGAAACTGAGTTACCGGAATAATAGGCAGGAAGCTGGGAACTGGTGTGGAAATGCTAGCTCTGTTGGTGAGAAACCTGTTGTTTCCATTTATTATCTGAAAAGTAGGATGAGCCATCTCATTGTAGAAGAAGGCCACAGGCACCAGCGGATGATACTGGAAGCCCACAGAAGCTTTGAATTTCTCTGGAAATGCAAAAGAATGCTTTTTCATTCAGACAGTAAAATAATTATGATTGCCAATGCACCAGCTTTAAAAATACATTATGAACTTTCATTTCTGGAACAATGAATGTCTCTCAGTGGAAGGTGTTGTTCTCGATAATAGGAAACTTAAAATGCAAAAAACAGTGATAAGATTTACCTTGTTTAAGGAGGAGAAAAAAATCACTTGTAAAATGAAGATTAAAAACCTCATGGCCTCAGGGCACCTGGGTGGTGCAGTCCGTTGAAGAGTTTAGCTTTTGGTTTTGGCTCCTGTCATGATCCCAGGGTCATGGGATGGAGGCCCACTTTAGGCTCCATGCTCAGAGGGAAGTTTGCTAAAGATTCTCTCTCTGTCTGCCCACACCCCCACCCCATCCCCTCTCTTTGTGTGTGTGTGTGTGTGTGTGTGTGTGTGTGTGTGTGTGTATCTAAAATAAATAAATAAATCTTAAAAAAAAAAAGAAAAAAAGAACAAGAACAACAACAACAACAAAACCCACATGCCCTGTTTCTGGAAATATCGACCAGCTCCTACACAGTAGATCTCAGGCTGAATGATGTAAACTCTTCCACATTGTTAACTTCCCCGTGTTAGCCCCTCAGGCCCCTTGAGGGATTTTGGGAACCCCTTACTTTCAGAGTCCCCTGGAAGCTCATATAGTTTGGGTCCCGGGGAAGGGGGGGCTAACACAGAGTAGGTATCTCTGGGTTTAATATCAGATCCGGCTCTCAGCAGAAGTTGGCATGTGGGTTCAGCAGCGATATCTTTCCCATCTGCCAGGGTTTCCCAGAGCTGGAATTTGGGACTTTCTCCTTTCCTGACATCTTGTAGTCTGGTTCCTGCTGGGCTGGCTCTGCATTCTCATGGGAACACCTGCTCCCACGGTTCCTCTCTGTTGTCGGAGTTTTTGCTCCCTTCCACCTCCTTTGCTTCTCAACTCAAGCTGGACCCCAGGGCCCAGTGTCTGCTAATTCCTCATTCACACCGCAGCACCCCTCAGCCCGTATAGTCTTCCACTGTTCTCACTTGTCACATCCATGTCTGGATAGGGACACTTCCTCCTGCTATTCCCAGGTCCCAGGAATTGATAGAGGAGGGTGAGGAACTTCTGAGATGTCAGTCCGCAGCTCTCTTCTTCCCCCAGGAAATTCTCCACTCTTACTTTGCTCAGACCATCAGATCTGTCTTACAGGGACCCTTTTATTTCCCCTTATATCACATCTAAAGTTCTCTGAGTGGGGGCAGAATATTTTTGAGATATTAACCTATATTAATTCTTCCAGCATTTCTTCTTTCCTCTCCCCATGTGTAGAAGCAGTGAATTGGCTCCATGTTCATGGCTCAGCATTGGGATAGGATGGGGGAGGAGGGGTCTTAATGGCTTTGGTTGCAGAAAAACCTTGAGCTAAGAAAAACCCTGAGAATTGATCCGGTGTTTGGATGAAACAAGAAAGGAGGATTCTCATCTCCACCCCTCCTTAGTCCTTCCCCAGACTAGAATTCTCTGGGATGGTGGGGAAGACAGAGACTCAGTGAAGCCTGGAGAGAGGGAACCCACTGCTTTCTTGTTCAACAGAATTGTAGGGAGAGAATGGAGTCATGGTGTTTAAGTAGATGGTGCTTAGTGTGGTAGAGATCCCTGCATGCCAGGTGTGGCACAAAAGACATAGCAAGAGTCTCCTGCCGCTGGAATGACGTGGAAATGGCAGAGAGAGCCTCCAGACTGCAGACATGTCTTAGTGGAAATCCCTGACCATGTTTTAGTGCTCTGAGTACCCCAGAACCTTGACAGAGCCGTGGGAAAGGAAGTAGGGTGGGGAGAATCAACTAGGATAAAATTTCCACCAACCCAGTGGGCCAAGGACTTATAATGCAGATTAAGTTGAGTTAGAGAAAAGACTGTTTATATTTATTGTACACTTGAGTGAAAGACTGAAGTTCACTGAAGGGTCATCTGCAGCTCAATGTTTATAGCAGCAGTGTCCACAGTAGCCAAATTCTGGGAAAAGCCCAGATGTCCATCGACAGATGAATGGATAAAGATGTGGTAGATACCTATACCGTGTAATATTACTCAGCCATCAGGTAAATGAAATCTTGCCATTTGCAATGACGTGGGTGGAACTAGAGGGTATTATGTTAAGTGAAATAAGTCAATCAGAGAAATACAATTATCATACAATCTCACTCATATGTGGGATTTAAAAAACAAAACAGAGGATCATAGGGAAGGGAGGGAAAAATAAAACAAGATGAAACCAAAAGGGAGACAAATCATAAGAGACTCTTAATCATGACAAACACACTGAGGCTTGCTGGAGGGGAGGTAGGTGGAGGGATGGGGTTACTGGGTGATGGGCATTTAAGGAGGGCACATGATAGAGTGAGCACTGGGTGTTGTATGCAACTGGTGAATCACTGATTTCTACCTCTGAAACTAATAATATGCTGTATGTTAATTAATGGAATTTAAATTAAAAAAATGGGGGAAAAAAGACTAAGATTCAGACCCACTTCATTGACTTCTGTTCCATTTTCACTGTAAGCATACCACGCCATCATCCTGAACTATTGTTTTAACATTTTCCAACATCTACCAAACCTTTGTTGTAACATACAGCCCTTCTGCTATTAGGTTATTTTAAGTCTCAAGGGACAGAAGTCAAAGTGCCTAAGACAAGAAGGTGAGTCTGTTGGTTCATGGGATCTGAGGACATGTTAAATGGGAAAACCAGTGGAAAGGCAGTACTGTAGCCATGCCTTAGAAATAATTGGAACTTGGGTCTAGCTTCCCTTAGGGTTCTTTCTCTCCATTTCTTCCATCCACTTCTCTCTGAAAAGCAGAATTATCATCTTTCTTTGCAGATTGACTGGCTTATTCTAGCAGGGAAGAAATATGATTGCTGACAGCACCAAAGTTTTTCATGTTAAAATTTCTGCCATGAGGAAAAGACTGACTCATGCTTTCTCTTTGATACCACATTTAGAAATCCACATTTCTGACATTCCTTATGTCAGCTGCAAGGTTCAAGGTGGAGGTAGAAATAGTTTACAGAAAGGGCTAAGCCAGGGATGGAACAGATAGAACAATAGACGTCCATGGCTCATCTTGAAGGAGGTAGGTACTTAGTAGTTACTGGCTGTCATTTAGGTGGGCGGTGAGCACCCACATTCAGTCATAGCAAGTAAATACTCACAAAAGATGGGAGTATATTACCTGTACTGTTCCACTTCCTTAGCGCTCACCCTCCTTACTTTCTTGCAGTTTGCTTCCTGTTTTGAGCACCATGAAATTCTCTTAAAGGTTACTGTGAGTGACCTCATAATTCTCCAATTCAAATACCTCCTCTCTTTTTTTTAAATAACCACCCTCTTTAATCTTTCTCTAGTAGTTGACTCTGTCCCTGGCCTCATTTTGCCAAAACACTTTTTTCTCAGCCTGACTTCATGGGCCCATTTTTACCTGGTTTTCTACCTGTTTTCCAGATAGTGCTTTCCGCACCCTTTGCTGATTTTTCCTTTTTCTTTCTGCTCCTTAATTGTAGGTAATCATCACATTTTGGACCTCCATCCCATTTTTCTCTGCTCTCTTGCCTACTGTGGTTGGAAGGCTCCAGTAGCTTTTTTATTTTCCACAGCATAAGAACAAAAGCACTAAAAGCCTCAAAAAGCTAAAGCAAAGTTAACATTTCATAATCATAATGTGATGAATGATAATAATAACAGCAAGAATTGACAATTATTGAGCATCAATCGCTGCTCTAAGCACTTCATTGAATTAAACCATTTGATGTTCATCCTACAAGGTGAATTTTTTTTTAACAGAATGTGCATGGCATGTGTACAGGAATGTGCACAGGCATGTGCAGGAATTGAATACTCGTCCAATGTCAAACGGTGAGAAAGACAATGTTCATGCTTGGGGAGTCTCCTAGACATGCCTGCAACTTCTTGGAATTCTCACTTTCGCTCCCCACAATTGGCTTCCACTCCACCATTAAATGTTCTGCTTCACTTTCAAGGACTAGGTTCCCAGATTACTCCTTCTCAGTGCCTAAATGATTCTTTCCCGCCTTTGAACTCCCATGCTGTCTTGCTTATAAATTTGTGACTTTATACTCTAGTTGATGATTTAAAATATGTCAGCTGATTTAATAGACAGTGAACACCTGTAGGTTTGTGTGTTCCCCACCATTTCCAGTTTTCCCAACATCATTTGTTGAAGAGACTGTCTTTTGTCCATTGGATATTCCTTCCTTTTTTGTCAAAGATTAGTTGACCTTATAGTTGCAGGTCCATTTCTAGGTTCTCTCAGTGCTTTGTTTATCACAGATGTTCAGTTAATGCTTATTAAATGAATAGATAAGCCATTTGTCAAATAATAAATACATAACTGAGAATCTTTTGTATAGACCAAAGCTGCCTGCAGGTTGGTACTCTTCCTAAAACTATTTGTTATGTTGAGGTAAGGAGTTTGGATCCGAGTGTAAATCAATACACAGCTTTCTTCTTTAAGAGATTCCTGCTAATGGGGCATCTGGGTGGCTCAGTGGGTTAAAGCCTCTGCCTTTGGCTCAGGTCATGATCTCAAGGTCCTGGGATAGAGCCCCGCATCAGCCCCGCATCGGGCTCTCTGCTCAGCAGGGAGCCTGCTTCCCTTTCTCTCTCTCTGCCTGCCTCTCTGCCTACTTGTGATCTCTGTCTGTCAAATAAGTAAATAAATAAATCTTTAAAAAAAAGAAGTTCCTGCTAAGGATATAAAATCCATGTATAGAAGTCTGTTGTATTTTTATATATCAATAACAAAGCAGCAGAAAAAGAAATCAGAGAATTGATCCCAGTTGCAATTGCACCAAATACAATAAGACACCCAGGAATAAACCTAACTGAAGAGGTTAAGGATCTGTACTCTGAAAACCACAGAGCACTTACGAAAGAAACTGAAGAGAGCACAAAGAAATGGAAAAGGATTCCATGCTCATGGATTGGAAAAGCAAACATTGTTAAAATGTCTATACTACCCAAAGCAATCTATACATTTAACGCAATCCCTATCAAAATACCACCAGCATTTTTCACAGAGCTAGAACAAATGATCCTAAAGTTTGTATGGAACCACAAAGGATTCAGAATAGCCAAAGCAATTCTGAAAAAGAAAAACAAAGTTGGAGGCATCACAATTCGGGACTTCAAGCTCTATTACAAAGCAGTAGTTGTTAAGACAGTATGGTACTGGTACAAAAATAGACACACAGATCAATGGAAAAGAATAGAGAACCCAGAAATGGACCCACAACTATATGATCAACTAATCTTTGACAAAGCAGGAAAGCATATCTAGTGGGAAAAAAGATAGTCTCTTCAACAAATGGTGTTGGGAAAACAGGACAGTCACATGCAGAAGAATGAAACTGGACTACTTTCTCACATCATAAACAAAAATAAATTCAAAATGAATGAAAGACCTAAATGTGAGACAGAAAACCATCAAAATCCTAGAGGAGAACACAGGCAGTTACCTCTTTGGCCTCAGCTATAGCGACTTCTTACTAGACATGTCAATGGAGGCAAGGGAAACAAAAGCAAAAATGAACTATTGGGATTTCATCAAGATAAGAAGCTTCTGCACAGCAAAGGAAACAACAAAACTAAAAGGCAGCCTACAGAATTGGAGAAAATACTTGCAAATGACATATCTGATAAAGGGTTAGTATCTAAAATCTACAAAGAACTTATCAAAATCAACACACCAAAACCAAATAATCCAGTTAAAAACTGGTGAGCATACATGAATAAACACTTCTCCAAAGAAGACATCCGGGTGGCTTAGAGACATATGAAAAGGTGCTCAACATCACTCATCATCAGGGAAATACAAATCAATACCATGATGAAATACCATCTCACATCATCAGAATGGCTAAAATTAACAACACAAGAAACAACAGGTGTTGGAGGGGATGTGGAGAAAGGGGAACCCTTTTGCACTGCTGGTGGGAATGCAAACTGGTGTAGTCACTCTGGAGAGCAGTTTGGAGTTTCTTCAAAAAGTTAAAAATAGAACTACCCTATGACCCAGCAAGTGCACTAGGTATCTACCCAAAGGATACAGAAATACACATTTTAAGGGATAACTGCACCTTGATGTTTATAACAGGATTATCAACAATAGCCAAACTATGGAGAGAGCCCAAAGGTCCATTGTCAGATGAATGGATAAAGAAGAAGTGAGATATATATCTGCATATCTATCTCTCTACGTAGATAGATCTACCTATCTATCTATCTATCTGTAGATAGATAGATAGATCTATCTAGATATCTAGATCGATCTAGATATCTAGATAGATAGATCTATCTACGTAGAGAGATAGATATCTCCATCAAAAGGAATGAAATCTTGCCATTTGCAATGACATGGATAGAGCTGGAGTGTATTATGCTAACTGAAATAAGTCAGTTAGAGAAAGATAAATACTATATGATCTCATTCATATGTGGAATTTAAGAAAGAAAACAGGTGAACACATAGGAAGGGGGCAAAGGAAAAAAAGGAAAGAGGGAAACAAGTTATAGGAAACTCTTAACAATAGAGAACAAACTGGGGGTTGATGAAAGGAGAGGTGGGTGGGGGATAGGCTAGATGGGGAATTCATGTAAGTGATGAGTCACTGTATTCTACTCCAGAAACCAATATTGCACTGTATGTTAACTAACTAAAATTTAAATTAAAAAAAAGTCCCGCTAAGAAAAAAATATTGGTTGAACTAAGCAGTATGCAAATAAGACAATATATAAAAAATAGTTTGAAGATCTTTATTTTGAGTAGCACTGCTCTAGGGGATAGAAGACAGGCACGATATGACTTCTACTCCTGGGGACTTACTTTCTAGTTGAAGAGCTATAAAACAATATTTGAAAATAAGAATAACAACAGCTAAATCACAAGATGATAAGCATGCAGGTGAGTAAAAGGAATAAAGGAATTAAAGTGATTCCAAACTTTTGGCCCAACTCTCTGATTTTTGCAGATCAGGAAACAAAGTCTCCGACAGGCTATTATAGGCAAGTCTTAATAATGCAAAATGTTTCCATGGAAGTAAAAAATGAGGAACACAATTCAAAATACAACCAGGTGTTAACTGTGATATGAACATTAATTACAGTTACAGGGGATGTGGGTATCACAAGAAAATTCTCTGATCTTTATCTGTAGGGACAATAAAATCCTTAAGTTTGTGTGATGAAATATGACAATTGGGATGTAAATGATTTAAAAATATATTTTTGCAGTCTTCATGTCTTTGCTCTACTTAAAAATTCTAAATTTATCTTGCTAAAAAACCATAAATACTTAAGAAAGCACTTTGTGAGTGGCTGTATTTTCTTGGAAGGGTTTCAAATATAGTTGTGTGCAGCAAGGCTTTCAAACATTTGTTTGTTGGTTACGAATACAATTTTAAGTAGTCTGACAGTCATCATTTTTTGGGGGAAATATCAACCAGCATAGACTTACTGAACCAGGCATTATGCCCAAAGTAGAACTGATTGCAAATATTGGGTTGAATGTGCCAGATTTCTTGAACAGTCACTTCCTAGAGATGTGTGCTTTAAATCAGCAGATTGCTACGGAAATAGAAAAAGAAATCGACACATCTTAAGGAACAAAATATATAATCTGAGCATAGAAATTTATGCTGTTGTAAACGAGAAAGAAAAATCTCTACCCCAGGACAAAGTTAATACTGTTGTGGTTCGTGTGCTTCCTGACAAAATATTTCATCTGCCTGGGCACACATGAGATTGGGCTCAGCTGGCAGGAGGTAGAGACAGATTCTAGCACAAACAGTCCAGTGCACGCTTATGAAGGGGTTATAAAAACCATCTGATTTACATTCTCTATTAGCTCCATTCCCATCACTGAACTAAGGAAACACACACATGGGATTTCATTTTTCATCAAAATGAAATCCCAATGAAACCAAAGCAAAATGTAAACAACAACAACAATGACAAAAAACCCTGAAAAAATAGAAGTCCTGTGTCAGTAGGAACTGTTGATTAATTTCGCTTAAAAGCTATTTAAAGATAAAGAGAGCAGACCAAGAAGGAGGAAAATCAAGACAGAGAGACTTTCAAGCTTGATCATTAAGTGATCTTTATTGATTAGGGATGAATAGCAGGTTTGTTTTTGCTTGGCATTTTTTTTATCCCCTCCAAGATGAGAGAGCACACAGAGGCTGTCTTCTTCAGACACTTACAAGGCTCAGGCTGAGAAGTATTGCAAAAACCTGTATGGAGCTTTATTCTTGTTATGGACTGAACTGTGTCCTAAATTCATATATTGGAACACTAACCCCCAAAGTGACTGTATTTGGAGACAGGGCCTTTAAGAAGGTAATTAAGGTTAAATGGGGTCACAGAGTGGGGTCCCAATCCAATAGGACTGGTGTCCTTACAAGAGGAGAGAGAGAGAGAGACATCAGAGATGCTCGCACATGAAGAAAAGACCAGGTGAGGACAGAGAAAGAGAGCAGCCATATGCAAGCCAAAGCCAAGAGACCTCAGGAGAAACCAAACCTGTTGACATCTTGATCTTGGACTTCTAGCCTCCAGAACTCTGAGAAAATATTTCTGTTGTTTAAGCCACTCAATGCATGGCACTTTATATAGGAATCCTAGCAGGCTAAGACATTCTAGATGTATTCTACTCAAAGTATGGTTAGAGCCAGTCTCTGAAGTATATGTTGATGGTAGGTTAAGTCCTGAAATTGAGAGTACGATTTAGGAAACTTCAAACAAAAAAACAAACAATTTGACAGATTTACCTTATGTCTCTTGAATCAAATAGTACAATATTGAGACGAGTGATACATATTCTTCTGAAAAATTTCACTTTTCTAATAATGTATTCCTGCTGTGTTTGACAAAAGTATCACTTTGTGATGGACTGGAAAAATAATCTGGTCCTTCAGCATAGGGACAAGTCTTGCAAGGAAACTCGTTCCCTCATTTCCCATCTGTGTTTCGAATCTAAGACAGATGATTAAATTCTGTGATCTCTGAATGGCTGTACGTCTCAGGAATCCAAGAGAGATTGACTTCCATCTTCTCCACTCAGATTCCCATCGAGAAATGGCCCAGATTTTTTTTTTTTTGAATGAAGACAATGTAAACTGGAGGGTAGGGCCCAAAGAACATGGTTCTTACTGTCAGAACTTAACAGGAGCTCCTTGTCACTTCCTCTGATAGCTGAAGAATACAAGAATTGCCACACACAGCCTAAATGTGATCCACCCAGCCTAGAAGTGGCTTTATTGTGAGAATTCTGGAGATTTCTCTGGGAAATCTGGGATGACATCTGCCCCCCAAAGCCTCCAACCCCAAATGTTCTCAATGTCCAACATGAGTATCTCTAAGCGCAAAGTCTCCATAATTTAGAAGAACCCTTCTGCAGTATGGCCTGAGAAGAAGAAAAGCAAGTGGGAATGATAACCATTGTTCGCGGAAAATCTATTTTGTAACAAGGCCCTGTGATAGGTGCTTTTATGTTGAACACTCTCGATGCTCTCAACAACCTTATGAATTTCCTTTTAATTTTGTTTTTTAAGATTTTATTTATTTATTTGACAGACAGAGATCACAAGTAGCCAGAAAGGCAGGCAGAGAGAGAGGGGGAAGCAGGCTCCCCACTGAGCAGAGAGCCCAATGTGGGGCTCGATCCCAGGACTCTGGGATCATGACCTGAGCCAAAGGCAGAGGCTTAACTCACTGAGCCACCTAGGTGCCCCCTTTTAATTTTTTTAAAATTATTTTTATTTTTTAAATTTTTAACTTTTTTATTTTTTGTTAACATATAATGTATTATTAGCCTCAGGGGTACAGGTCTGTGAATCGCCAGGTTTACACACTTCACAGCACTCACCATGGCACATACCTCCCCAATATCCATAACCCCACCACCCTTTCCCTACCGCCCCAAGCCCTAGAAAACGTATGAATTTCTAATGAGGCAACTGAGAAAGGGAAAGGTCAGAGACTGTGCCTAAGGTCATAACACTCATAGGGGGTGGAACGGAATTGCTCTCTCTCCTCTCCACTGTGTTCAACTCACAGCTAAATCCTATTGGTTCTGCCTCTTAAGCAAGTTTCAATCAGTCCCATCTCTGCCAGTCTTCTGACCATGAGTTTACTTCAATCTGGACCATTGCAGTGACCACTTAACTGGCCTCTGTACTTGTCTTCCTACCCCTCTAATGGCCCAGATTTGATGATCATGTATCTTGTGTTAAACGGTCTCTTCCTTGTGTTTTTTTTTTTTTTTTAAGATTTTATTTATTTATTTGACACAGAGAGATCACAAGTAGGCAGAGAGGCAGGCAGACAGGGAGGGGGAATCAGGCTCCCCAATGAGCTGAGAGGCCGATGGAGGACACATCCCAGGACCCTGAGACCATGACCTGAGCCAAAGGCAGACGCTTAACCCACTGAGCCACCCAGGTGCCCCAAGGTCTCTTCCTTATGTTGAAAGGGTATCATGTAAGAATAAGCTGCTGATTGGTTTCCTCTTAGATCAGATATTCTGAAGCTTCCTTTAACCTCAAAGTAGCAACAAGTTGAACCCAAGAGAAGAATTCCTTACAGAGTTGTTTCAGGCCCCAAGGAGAGGGAAACACTAATGGGGATTCACTTTGGTGGCATCAATCAAAATGATCCAAATAATAGTGACTTGCGTAGGTCACTCTTGAATGACGATGAAGTCTTGGTAGGTAGTCCACAGTCCGCAGAGCAGCTCAATGACGTCCAGATCAATTTATTTAATTCTTTAGATTCTCTCTCACTGTCAGCTGTGATCGACTATTATGGTTCCAGCCACCACAGCTGCTTTTCAGGTGGGGAGAAGGAGGGAAGCACTGAGGCCAGACTTGCCCTGTGCCAACTGGTTTTATCACCCAGAGGTGCTTGCTGGAGGCTCCAGGTAAGAATTTCCACTTGTCATTCACTAGAACTGTGTCACATGGTGATTTCTAGCTACAGTAGATGTTGGGAAAGGAGGGGTTTTTGTCTTCGTTTGTATTTAACTGGGTTCAGTGGGCTCTGTTTTTAAAGGACAGGCTGTCTAGGGGCGCCTGAATGGCTCAGTCCTTAAGCGTCTGCCTTTGGCTCAGGTCAGGATCCTAGGGTTCCCAGGATGGAGCCCGCATTGGGCTCCCTCCCCAGCAGGAAACCTGCTTCTCCCTCTCCAACTCCCCCTGCTTGTGTTCCCTCTCTCACTGTGTCTCTCTCTGTCAAATAAAACAAACAAACAAACAAACAAACACCCAGGCTGTCTAGAAGGCAATCATCAGTCTGTACCACAGATTAATGCAAATCCTCTAAGGGTGCATCTTCTCATTCAAGAAGTGAGCAGCTTGGCTGAGTTGCTAAAAGGAGAAATCCTCTGGAGCTGGTTACCTTATGCCCACTAAATAGGGTGACTGGGGAGCAAGCAAGGAGGGCCAATATACATCTTTTCAATGAGACCATCCTATAGCAGGAGAAGTCTTTTGGAAATTCCATTCTTCTAGGATAAGAGTTTCCCATCTCTCTTTATCTTTGGTTTTTAGTAGCTTTCACCATAATGTGCCTAAATGTGGTTTTGTTTGTGTTTGTTTTATGTAAAGAGCATTTTGAGTGCATGGCTTAGTGTTTTTCATCAGTGTTAGAAAATTCTCATTCATAACCTCTTAAAATATTCTCTCTTCCCTTTCTTCTTGGGATCTCACTTACACATGGTTTGGGCCTTCCATACTTTGTTCCAGACAGTCAGTCTGCTCTTAAGCATTTTCTGTCTACCACCCCACCTCACCCACATGCTTCATTTTGGCTATTTTTTTTTTTTATCTAGCAATATTTTTTAGTTCACTAATCCATTCTTCTATTTATCTAATGTGATGTTAATCTTATTTCTTTAGTTATTAATTTCAGCTCTGGCATTTTTTATTTTAAAAAATTTCCATTTGTTTTTTTCTTAATATATTTCAGATCTCTGATGAAATTTACCATCTTGCCATCTATATTCTTGACAGTATCAGTCACATTTATTTAATTTATTTATTTATTTATTTTAAGATTTTATTTATTTGACAGACAGAGATCACAAGCAGGCAGAGAGACAGGCAGAGAGAGAGGAGGAAGCAGGATCCCCGCTGAGCAGGGAGCCTGATGTGGGGCTCAATCCCAGGACCCTGGGATCATGACCCGAGCCGAAGGCAAAGGCTTTAACCCACTGAGCCACCCAGGCGCCCAGTCACATTTAGTTTAAAGACATAATGAACTATGGGTATGTCTCTGTTGTCCAGTTTTTCTTCCTCTCTCTCTCTCTTTTTTTTAAAAAGATTTTATTTATTTATTTGACACAGATAGAGCGAGGAAGAGAGGCAGAAAGCAAGCACAAATAGGGGGAATGACAGGCAGGGGAGAAGCAGGCTCCTGGCGAGCAAGGAGCTCGATGTGGGGTTTGATCCCAGGACACTGGGATCATGACCTGAGCTGAAGGCAGATGCTTAACCAACTGAGTCATCCAGGTGCCCCTCCTTTTTTCCTTTTTCTTTCTTTTTTTCTTTTTTTTACAATCACTTGGTCCTATTTCTTGACATGCTTGCAATTTTTGATTAAATATTGGATATTACATATAAAAAATTATGGAGGATTGGATGATACTATCTTTCCCCAGGGAGGCCTTAGCTTTCTTCTGGAAGGCAAGTGCAATAAAACAGGTCATCCTGATCTAGTCAGTTTTCGGAAGGTCCAGGTCTCATTCTGGTCTCCTTCACTCCAAGGTGTGGCCTTACTGAGTTTAACACCAACTTTTGTCTTTCGGGCACTTTGAGCCCTGCTTAGATTTTTGGACACTCAGCTCCCAGTTTTTCCTTGCTTTTTAGCCCTCTTCCTTGCTACTGAGAAGTTGGTAAACAGCTGGAGGAGAAACGCGGCAGAGAATTAAAAGATCACAGCAGTGTATTTTCTTTCTCTCTTGATCTTGACACATTAAGTCTTGACTGCCTTCTTGATCTCTCATGGTTTCAAACAGCTACTTAGAACAAAATTTCAGCTTTTATAGTTTATTCAAGGGGAAATTGGTTTGCTATAAGCTGTGCTCTCATTGCCACAACTTGAAATTTCACGATTTATTTAACTTTGTGTGAGGGGAGACTCACTACACATCAGAAAACACACTTTAAGGCATCGTGAGGGTACAAAGAAGGCTTCTCACCAAGCTTAAACTGGGGAAGACAGCACCCCACAATCCTCTCTCCTTGGCGGGGCAGCACTTCGCTAAAACATGGCAGCAGCTCTTGGTGAAGAAACCTTCCCACTAAATTGCCCCCTTTTACACTTTTCTATCCTTGGAATTGGTGAGTGGAGTCAAGAGTCTTGGAATAGGTCTTCAGCCCTCTTTGTAAATTTTCTCTGTGGAAGTCCCAGTGTCACAATCACACCAGTTCTATTCCATGGTGCCCATGTCAACACTGAAAGGCAGGAAAGCCACATCCTGAAACCCTGTTGCACTTTAATATACAAATACTGGCTTCTGCCTGGCATTTAAAGAAAAATGAGAACTGGAAGAGGTTTTAAAAATTATTTTCTCTTTTGGGGGGCCTGGGTGGCTCAGTGGGTTAAGCCTCTGCCTTCGGCTCAGATCATGGTCTCAGGGTCCTGGGATCAAACCCCGCATTGGGCTTTCTGCTCAGTGGGTAGCCTGCTTCCCCATCTCTCTCTACCTGCCTCTCTGCCTACTTGTAATCTCTCTCTCTTTGTCAAATAACTAAATAAAATCTTTAAAAAAATTCTTTTCCCTTTTGAAGTACATGAACCCTTGTTCCCAGGACCTCAAATTCAGCTTTGTCTTTGGAGCATGGCAGTTCGGTGATGTCATGGATGAAACAGTTTTGTTTGTTGGGACCCACGTAGGATTCTGACTTTCATTCATAATATTGTTACTGTGGGAAAATGCGGCATCATATAGCCGATGTAGAAATAGTCCACAGAATATAATCCATGTGGAAAGTGTGGATTGCCTTTGTTAAACTTATTAATTCAGAAAGTTAAAGATTTGGAAAAGGGAAATGGGCCCATTTGGAGAAAACTGTGCATTTTCTGAAGTCATTTTCTTCATAACCATTTGAATGTGGCATTATTTGTGCCTTCTTTAAGCTGCAGCTAGATAAGTTAAATAAAAAGAAACATACATTTTTTAATCCTGGTTCATACAAACTTCTGGATCCCACACAGAGGAGCAGCCGCTATGTTCTGGAGTACGATGGCTAATTGTGTGTGTCACCTTGAGAGGCTAGACCAACATGATCTCTGGGGGTGTCTGGGAGGGGGTTTCCAGATGAGACGAGCGTCTGAATCCATGGATGCAGGAAAGCAGATGGCCCTCCCTGGTGTCGGTGGGCATCTTCCAATCCGTGGAGGGCCTGCATAGAACAAAAGGTGGAGGAAGGAGGAATTCATCTCTTTTTTTCCTGCCTCACTGTTTGAGTTGAGACACTTCATCTCCTCTTCTCCTGCTCCATAACTGGGATTTAAATCCCAGGCTTCTGGGCACCTGGATGGCTCAGTAAGTTAAGCATCTACCTTTAACTCAGATCATGTTCCTGGAGTCCTGGAATCGAGCCCCTGCATCTGGCTCCCTGCTCAGCGGGGAGTCTGCTTCTCGCTCTCCCTCTGCCCGTCCACCGCCCAGTCCCCTCTCCCACCCACCTGTGTGCTCTCTCTCTCTCAAATACATAAATGAAATTGTAAAGAAAAAATAAACCACAGGCTCCTTTGTTTTTCAGGCTTTCAGCTTGGACTGAATTACACACAGTGCTTTCCTGGGTCTCCACTTGCAGAGGGCAGATTATGGGACTTCTCATTCTCCGTAATTGCCTGAGCCAGTTTCTCATAATAAATCTCTATCATTATACACATAAAGCTCTATATGTAAATGGATATGTCCATTTACATATATACATATATATATAGTATATATCCATATATATATCCATATATAAAACATGCTTATATAAAATGCATATCTATCCAGATAGATAAAGGAGATTATACACATACACATATAGTTAAAGATTTATTTTTTTATTTGAGAGAGAGACAGAGAATGCTCATGGCTAGCAGGAGGAGGGGCAGAGGGAAAAACTCAAGCAGACTCCCTACTGGGTGTGGAGCCAGACTCAGGGCTCCATCTCATGACCCCAAGATTATGACCTGAGCTGTCACAAGAGTCAGACACTTAACTGACTGAGCCATCTAGACACCCCAAGGAGATTATATAAAGGGTATATAACGTGGAGATGTATACTCTATATATATATTATGTATATTATATGCTATTATGTAACAGATAGGTAATATTGATATAATCCCTATTGGTACTGTTTTCCTGGAAAACCCTAATACACATAGTAGCATAGGAAAGTCAGCTTCTGAGCTGGGACGGCCAGTGGTTTTGAGCTTAGCTACGTAAACATTCTTGGCTAACACTTGGAAATTTCAGATCAAGGAAGCGACAGAATTTCTAAGAATTTCTTCTGGGTTTTGACGTGACTGTAGATGAGTGAGTTTTGGAACCGTACGGCCCTTTTAAAGGTAATTTACTCTGATGCTGTTTGCTTGAGTCTATGGGGAGAGGCTATGGTAGCCATGTGACTCTGAGAGAAGGTCATTTGTCGCATGTCCTGGATAAGGCAGGCCAGGGGTAAATCAGAGCAGAGGTATGCACGGGCTACTTTGACTAGCTTGTTAGAGCTGCTGTAACAGAGTCCTACGGACATTTATTGTCTCACAGTTCTGGAGGCCAGAAGTCCAAAATCCTGATGTAGGCAAGCTTGTTCTTTTAAGGGCTATAAGGAAAATCAGTTCCATGCCTCTCTTTCAGCTTCTGGTGGGTTGCTGGCAATCTTTGGTGCTCCCGGGCTTGCAGACACATCACATCAGTATCCTTTTCCATCTTCATATAGTGCTCTCCCCGTGTCCATATTTGTGTCTGAATTTCCCGTTTTTATAAGGATGCCAGTCATGTTGGATGAGGAGCGCCCCTACTCCAGTATGACCTCATCTGAACCAGTTGTACATGCAAAGATAAATTCTATCCCCCACATCATGTCACTTTTTGGGGTACTGGGGGCTAGGACTTCAACATATGAATTTTGGGGGACACATTCAAGCCATAAGGCTTGTGTTGGCTTGAGATTCCCTCTCTGCTCCTAGCCTGCCAGCACCTTGCCAGTGAGAGTTAAGAATCTATGATACAGCTCTTCACATAATTAGCTATCATGATCCGCTCTGGGCGGGGGGCATTAGTTCCAGACCTTTCTGGTAGTAGGAGGGTTAATCTATTATGCAGTGAAATCATCCTGAGGGCCACCGTTTCCTGGAATCAGGAACCTGCCTCGGGAAACTTTTATCAGGTGTGCACAATTGTGTTGATTGATCTCCTGTTTTTAGAAACTAGCATTTTGCAGCCATTCATTTTCAATCTGGTAATCAGGCTGATTAAACTTTGACAAGCATAAAGGGGAAAAAAGGAAATAATAACTCTTCTGCTAAATTTTAACTGGAGAAGAAAGCTGACAGCCCTAGGAGGGAGCAATGATGGGTATTTAAAAAATAAAATTCGAAAAAACAATCGGCATCTGGAGGGTCCTTGTTAAGATACTTGTTAAAGTAACTAGTGAGATAAAGCTTTGAATCTCAAATCCTCTCCTTTTTTTTTTTCTTTTTAGCTTGATTACACAAA
Organism: Lontra canadensis; assembly: GCF_010015895.1. Taxonomy (NCBI): domain Eukaryota; kingdom Metazoa; phylum Chordata; class Mammalia; order Carnivora; family Mustelidae; genus Lontra; species Lontra canadensis. The sequence goes on from NW_022631023.1 coordinate 13,292,871, forward strand.
GTGTCCGGAAATCAGTCATGAGGTTTTGGGTTTTTTCTTCTTTTTCTTTTCCTTTTTCTTGTTTTATTTTGTTTTGTTTTCTTTCTTTCTCTTCCTTCCTTCCTTTCTTCCTCTCTCCCTCCCTCCCTCTTTTTGTTTCTTTTCTTCCCTTCCTTTCTTTCTTTCTCCTCTTTCCTTCCTTCCTTCCTTTCTTCCTTTTCTTTCTCTCTCTCTCTTTCTTTCTTTCTTTATCTTTCTCCATCAGCTCCTCACCACTGAGCTGGGATGACTTTCTAATCACTTTGCTCTTTTCCAGTGATTCCCCACAGGAGGCAGTTTTGCCCCCCAGGGGATATTTGACAATATCCAGAGGTGGTTTTGGCGGTCACAGTTTGGGTGGGCACTGCTACAGGCATCCACGGGATGGTGGCTGGAGCTGCTGCTTAATGCCCCATGATGCCTGGGTGACACTAAATCCATCTTCCCTCCTACTGTCTTTTCTTTAAAATTAAGTAAACTCTATACCCAGCATGGGGCTCGAACTCACAACCCTCACAACCCAGAGATCGAGAGTCAAGTGTCTACCAACAGAGTCTGCCAGGCACCCCTTTCCTTCCATTATTATTCTCTCTCTGTTCCCCCCTCTAAACCAGAAGTGGAAGTTGACCTCCCTGCTTTTTTATACTCATGAAAACCTTCTTATGGAAGGCATTAGTGTAACAGACACCGCTGACTTTTTCCCGTTTTTGTTTCTTTCTTTCTTTTTTTTTTTTTTTTGGTGTGTGTGTGTGCGTGTTGAGGGGGTGGGTGGGGGGTAATAACTTATCTTGGAGGAGGGAATTTATTTTTTGTAGTCACACGAGAACAGTCTATGAAAATTTCTTTTGTCATCCCTACGTGTTGCTTGGCCATCTTCCTTCTCTTCTACAATCCCCTTCTGTAGTTTTACAAAACCTCAACTTGCAGGTTCTGCAGTGAAATCCAGTTCCCCTGGATTGAGCAGAATAATTTCGAATTCCAGGTCCAGCTTGGCTCGGGCCCTCCCTCTGCGTACCTGGGACTCCTGGCTGAGCGTTGCTCTGCAGGGGGCCATCCCCCTTAGGTCCTGCTTTATCTCACAGAGATCAGTTGAAAGTTTTGACCTTCTTACTTCCTCCTTTCTTGGACTCAGACCATTTCTAAAGGAGACAGAAGAAATAAAGAGAACTGTGTGCCCCGCTTCTGCAGACTGTAGACTTGACTTTCCACCTCCTTCCACCTTTTCCCCGTTGTTTGCAGAACTATTTGACCCTGGGAAAATTACACAACTGTACAGTCAAAGAAAGTACAGCCTGAAGAAACCCTAGAACACACCCATTGTGAGCTTTTCAGTTTAGAAGTAAGGGGATTGTCTCAGATTAAGCCAAGGCTAATCAGTGGTATTCGGTTACTGAATCCACGCATCTGTTTCCTGACACTGTCTCACCATGAGGACTGGGAGGAAAAGACCCAATCCCAGTTTCCAAGGAGATCTCTTTGTCACCCTAAGCTTCCCTATCCTTGCTGAAAAAAACCAGGAAGGGGTGGAGTTAGAGGATCTCTCAGGTCCTTTTCACTACAAGCAATCAAATAATTATCAAAGGTAGTTTAGAGATTCTCTGAACATCACAAATTAGCAAAACCAACAAAAATGTTTCTTCAGCCATGATGAAAAGCTTAGCTTTTCACCTGTGTGACATTTTAAAAGAGACTTAACAGTATAAATGGATAAGAGCACCTAAAATATCTGGATGGGATTCCTGGCTCAGCCTCTTACTAAACAGGCTGTGTGATCTTGGGCAGGTCCCTTAACCTCTCTGTGCCTTTGTTTCATAATCTTTAAAATAGTTGTGCTAATCAGAATGCCTATCCAAAGATAGCTCTGGGGATTTAATGAGTTTAGGAAGGCACTTAAACAGTGACCAGCACATTTAAGTACCATGTAAGTGCTAACTCTTATTGTTTCAAATACCTGCAATTGGTAGGCTACAGATCATGAAATAAAATAATTAGGTCAGAACAGAAAGATTACAGGGATACACTCTCCACTTTACATATACTTATTTTCTTGCATTTTAAGAACCAAAGAGAACTTCACCAATTTATAAGAGGCTCTTACAGTATTATTTTTAGACCAGAGAGGAGAAACTTTTAATCATACTCTCACTGGAGAAGACGAATTATTCATGTCATGACAATGTGTCAGCTTTGAGGGTGGGCTGCAAACATCAGGATTGTGCTATGTAAGCACTTTGGCTTGTGTTGTTGGGGGAGGCTCTTTGGAACGTGTTACAGACAGTTTATATTTCCTGCAAAAATCCAGAGGAAAGCCAAATGTTTTGCAAGCTGGGGCTTGATAGCATTGGGTTTTGAATGCCATTTTTCTAATGCTTCCGTCAGAAGAGATGTGTTTTGCTTGGGGAGGCCCACCTGCATTTAAGTTAAATTATTTTTCATTAGTTTCAAATTATTTTCCTGGGAGGTCTTAGACCTGAAAATTCCTGCTCTCTCTCTCTCTCTCTCTCTAATCTCATTCAGAAACATCCAGTCAGACCTACCGACCCAACCTTGGGCAAGAGTTTATCCCAAAGTCATTTGGCCTTAGAATATTTGCCAAATGAGATCCAAAGGTGGTAACAGCTTGGGGATGGTTCTGGAACAGAAGTCCCCCCAGCGAGGGCCCTGCCTGATCCAACACCTGGTGACTGCTTCCGTCAGGTGTGATGATGGAGGCGCCTGTCTCTTGCCTTCTTCCTTCTGCAGTTTGGAGAGGAGGCCCGAGAGCGGTAGAGGTGGGGAGGTGAGCACTAACCACCAGCGGCCGCAGCCTCTGCCAGCAAGTCGAGGGGCCAGCAAGCAGGTGCCGTGAGTCACAGGTGCAGAGTCACCAGGCAGGCAAGAAAGAAACATTTCGGGTTTTACTTGGGTCCTCTGTTGACAATGAAGGACAGCCAAGTCACAGGGTGTCACCTGTTCTGCTGAGACAATTTATACATAAATCAGGCCCCGTTAGGGGTGAATATCAGATGGAAAATGTGCCAAGCCACTGAGTCTGCTCATTGTTGGGCCAGCTATGAATCTGGGGCTTAAAAAGAAAAATCCAAGCCCGCAGAGAAATGTCAAAGCCAGAATAAGGTGGCTCAGAGGGAGGGCCGGGCTTCCCAAAGTTTCTGAAGACTCTTCAGATGTTCTTTCTGGTGTGTTAACTTCTGGAATTCCTGTCCTTCTTTCAGAGGCCAATGGCTTCGTGTTCTCCATGTATCCAGAGTTGTTCGTTTCCATGGTGATCGAGGGGCTGCACGTCCCAGGCTCCTTTGACCTTAATGCTCACATTCTTTCTACGTTGGACCCTGATTTTGATCCTAGACCCTCTTTTGCAATGGCATTAGCAGACCACTGTGGCTCTGTGGAAATGTCCTCACGTCCCTAAAGATAAACCCACTGGTCTAGCATGACCCTTCGAGGACCCTTTCAGAAAGACATTTCTTTTCTTTCTTTCTTTTTTTTTTTTTTTTAAGATTTTATTTATTTATTTCACAGAGAGAGATCACAAGTAGGCAGAGAGGCAGGCAGAGAGAGAGATGGGGAAACAGGCTCCCTGCCCAGCAGAGAACCCGATGTGGGGCTTGATCCCAGGATCCTGGGATCATGACCTGAGCCGAAGGGAGAGGCTTTAACCCACTGAACCACCCAGGCACCCCAGAAATTGCTTTTCTAAACTTGGATTCCAGGGGCGTTTCCAAGGCTTTTCTGGGACAGCTACGGAACACCATGGAAAGAACAGCGGCTGTAGGAAATGGAATACTGAGGCAGAAGACAAGAAGCTGAGCAGGGCAGGAAGTTGATCTGAAGACTTGCCAGAGACCCCCGAGGGATGAACAAACTTGAAGGAGTTCAGAAATTCCTGGACCTTTCGATTCTCCAGCAGATTATATCCTTTAATCCTGAATGTAACATATGGGAATTATGTACACCGTTTTTATAAATCAAAGAGAAACTCAAGAGTAGATGGGACATATCCAAGCGTGTTCTACTCCCTGGGTCCCTTGGCGGGTGAAGGGAGTGAGAATAGGTTCTCTCCCTTCTGAAGAACATGGCGTGAAACTCTCACTGACTCCACCCCTGCCTCACTGACAGCTCCCGATGCTCCAATCTGTCCATGTCTGTAGAGCTTTGCTCAGTGCTGCTGGGTGGTCACCCACTGCTCCGTGGGCCCCGGCCATGCTCAGCTGCCCCTGGTACTGTGTACTTGCTTTTCTTAGAGCCCCCGAGTGTGGCAAGGCTTTGCTCTGCTCCTTGGTCTGCCACTAGAAGCTAAATCCTTCACGAACTAGAATTGTACCCTAGCCTTCTCTGTGTTTATCCTTAGGCCCCATATGGTACCTGGCATACAGTAGGCACCATTTGTCTGTTTCATAAAAACAAAGCTATTCCCCGTTTTCCATGAAAGTTGAGATCTTGCCAGAATTAATTAATTAATGCAATTCACTTTAAAGTTAACATTTACTTTGAAACACTCTCATTTTTGGGGGACTAGGGAGGATAGAATAGATTATAATAATGTGCTGAATGCTCAACACTGGGTAAAGTGCTTCTCTAGCAATATCTTATTTAATCCTGAATTTAATATGTGAGAATTATTTTCACCATTTTATAACTCAAGAAACAGAAACAAAATAGAAGGGGCACACTCAAGGCAGTTATGGGGTTCAGTTTCAAAGCTAGTTCCTGCTAACTCCAAAGACTGAGTTTTACTATTGTCCCGTAAGTACAGTGAAGAATTTTCAGTGCATGATTTAGTCAATCCTGAATCAGACTTTTCTAACTGGGCAAGTTCGCATTTCTAATTCCTGCAAGAAACTGCTTTAAGCCTAAGAAACAGTATGTGTGTGTAATATACTTCAAAACGTACATGTGTCTACAGAAATTCATGCCTACAGTGCACAAAGCTAGGGCACTTCCTAAATGAAATTCTTTTTTTCCCCTCTATTTAAAAAACAAAAAACTTTTTTTCTCTGAGCCAAGTTAGAAGCAGAGTAGAGGGGAGGATCTCAATAGTAGACCATTAGTTTGAGGAGAGTCATTTGTCTTCATTAGTATTCCACTTTTTAGTATGCAAATTGTGTGCACTTTTTCTTTCTGTTATTTATACCAGTGGCAAATTGTAATTCACTCCCACTGAAGGAATGTCACTGAAAATGAAAAGAACCTAATCTTTAAAAATTAGCCAGACTTTCTCTGATTTAGGTGGGTCTGTAGTGGCCTGCCTCAATGCATGGGGTCAGCTGAAGGACTTTTCAAAGATTGTTTTCTAGTCTAAGAGCCATTTAATTATTCTGGTTCCCTGAATTTTTTCCCATCTCACATTTTAATATTTATCAAATCAGGAGGCGTCTTCTTATTGATCAGATTTTTCAAAAAAATTTTCAATTTTTTTTATTGACATATAATGTATTATTTGCCCCAGGGGTACAGGTCTGTGAATCATCAGGCTTACACACTTCACAGCACTCCCCATAGCACATACCTTCCCCCATGTCCATAACCCAATGATCAGATGTTTAAAGTGTTGATATTTCTTTACTTCTCCCCATTTCTTTGGTTGTGTCTTACAACTGATGGCATCTTAGAATTGAGCAAATCTAGGAATCTGTAGGGGTACATCCACGAGCTGTTCTGATTCTCTGTAACCTTCTCTCCCCGCAAGAACTGGAGGACTTCCTGGAGTGAGGACTGCTCTGGTAATATTTCCTTCCAAATTTTATCCTGGCTGGGTAATGTCACAACCCTCTATTGTCTGTTGGTTGCTTGCCTAGTAAACAATATATCGTGATAACTTGCCGTATCTGACATTTTGGAGTTCTCTTCCTTTGTTGAATGTGCAGGATCTGTGTAATTTGGAATCTTTTCTCATCTGTTGATGCTGAGGGTTAAGAATTCAAATGACAAATCATAGAGACGAGCCACACAAGATCCTTGCGGCTCCGGAGAAGGAGAGCCCCAAGCACAAACATCGCCAAGTTGGGGCCAGTCTGACTCCTCCTGGTAGTCTTGGTGGTGGGAGGCGGCTAAGGCAAGAGACAGTTTGGGAATGGGTGGCCTCACTCAGGGGCCAGGCTTGCTCTGTGAAACCCACCGGAGACTGAAGCTTACGTCAGATGAGCGAGTCAGGTCTGCGGGAATCATTTAAGAAGATTCCTCTTCTTACTACTGAAACTGACCAAAAAGCTGTCTTGTTTGCCCAAGACGCCATCAAGAAGGGGGAACAGAGCTCAGCCAAGGCACGTTGGAAATAAGGGACCTAGGAAAATAAAGCCTGTTCCTGATGGAGTCTCATCAAGGTTCGTTGTTCAGTAAGCTGGTCACTCAGCTGAGGTCATGGACGTAGACGTTAGGCACAAGCTGTCAACCCCCACAGCATTGCTTTCCTGAACTGCACCCACTGTTAGGGATTTAAGGGGCTGCATCTTCATTCAGAAGCTCCTCACATTGGCCGATGGGACATCACTAACCTTTCTTGGAGTAAGAAATAGAATTAGGAAATAATTATGAGAAATTATGATAACACAAAACAAATATTATGATACTGTAATAAGAACTGATATCTGACAATATCGAGGGACAAATCTGGTTGTCTACCATGGGGTGGAGGGGAGCTTGGTTCTCCTAGCATCTGGGGTATAGAAACCAGCAACTCTGTTCACTATCCTACAAAGCGCAGGATAGATCTCTCAACAAAATGTCAGTAGCACTGAGGCCGCAGAACCCTGCATTAGGCCCTCGTACGTTTATCACAGGGATGTAGCAATATTGCTATATTTAAAATAACCTTAAAATTCAGAATAATTTTAGATTAACAGAGGAGTTGGAAATTCAGTGCAGGGAGTATACCCAGCGTGTGTATCTTCTATGAGTATGGTACATTTATCACAATAAATGAGCCAGTATTAATACATTATTACTAACCCAATGTCCATACTTCATATAGCCTCAGTTTTTACTATTATCCCTTTTCTGTTCTAGGATCCCATGTTGCATTGAGTTGTCATGTCTCCTTAGGCCCTTTATTTAGACTGCGGTAGTTTTTCAGGCTTTTCTTGATTTTGATGACAGTGACAACTTTGAGGAGTCCTAGTTAGGTCTACTGCAAAGTGTCTGTAGTTTCGGTTTGTCTGAAGCTTTTCTCATGGCTAGAATGGGGTTTTAGGCTTTTCAGAGGAAGACCATAGAATTAAATGTCATTCTCATCACATCGTCTCAGAGGTACCTGCTGTTCACAGGACTGGCCACCGTTGATGTTAACCTTGATCCCCTGGCTGAGATAATACTTGTCAAGTTTCCTTGTGCAGTTCCTCTCTCCACCTCTTTCCATGCTGTATTCTTTGGAAGAAGTTCACTACGTGCAACCCACATTTAAGGAGAGGGGAGTGTACACAACCTCTTTGCAGAGGGAGAAGCTATCTATATATGTTATTTGGAATTTTAAGCTCTAAAGATTTGCCTACCCTCCCTCCCCCTTTATTTATCTATGTATTCAGTCATTTATTTATCAGTGCAGTGGATTGAATGGCGGCCCCTAAAAGAATCTACCCACATCTTAACCCCTGCAGCCCATTTGGAAAAAGGGTTTTTGTGGATGTAATTAGGTAAGAATCTTCAATGAGATTATCCTGGATGATTTGGTGTGTCCTAAATCCAATTTTTGGATTGGCTGGTCCAGTTTTATAGTGTTTCAAGTGTGCAGCGTAGTGGTCTGACATTTGTATACATTATGAAATCCTCACCATGATAAATGATAAGTATTTTTATAAAGAAAGAAGACACAGACACAGAAAAGAAGGCCATGTGAAGACAGGAGCAGAGGTTGGAGGGAGGCAACCACAAGCCAAAGACCGTCTGGGGCTACCAGAAGCTGAAAGGGGCCACGAGCACATTCTCCCAAAGATCCCCACATGGAGAATGGCCCCACTGACATCTTGATTTCCAACTCCTGGCCTTTTTAGAACAGTGAGAAAAGAAATTCCAATTAATTCAAGCCACCCAGTTGGTGGTCACTTGGTATGGCAGGCACGTTTTATTGCTCAAATTGTTCCAGCTTTGGCCACGGGGAGCTCTTTCCTTTGGCTGCCGAAGCTTTTCCAGGGCATCCCTACTTCCTGTCCTGTGTTTGTCACCGGTCCTCTGAGCACCACCTTGGAGGTGCAGGGCCTGATTCTGCTTGCAGAGCCCCTGAGTTAGTTCTGCCTAGAATCTGGCCGTCTCCAAATCCTAACCAGAAAGTGACCTTAATGCTTTATTACTCTTTAATCATTCTGCCACCTATCAGTGCACCTAGGAGTTTAAGCACCACATTCCAGAAGGCTTGCCAGAGGAGGAAAGAATTAATCAAGAATGCTGGTACTTGCATAGCATTAAGGAGAGGAAGCAGAAGCAAAAATGTGCTTCGAAGTTGGCCTGTTTAACAGCTAGGTTTTCACAAGAAGACGAGGGAAAGGAAAAATTTTCTGTTGGCAAATTTGAAATTTCAGGGACTTAGGTCAGGGGCACGTATGTGTTAACGAGGTGTCTTTAGCCAGCCTAAATGAAAGCCAGCCTCCCAGTTTCCCTTAAGGATTTCCTTACCGATTTTGAGGATAACGATTGAAGTTGCTCTCCAGGTGTAATATGAAAACAAACCAACAAAAAACACATCTTTTTTTAATTTTAGACTTCCTCTCTTTCTAAGTTGGAGGGGTTTCGTATCTAGTTGCTACACATTTTGTAGGATTATTATGTACGTCTCCTTCACAGCAGACTGATTTGTTCTGAGAACTGGAAGTGAGAGCAAGAGTGGAGATGGTGCGGGGACGTGATGGGAAAGGCCAATCTTTGTTCGCCCAAACCTGCATCCCTTTAGTTTCTCATGTTCCTAAAGGCTCCTGGCTCGTTAGCCTTGAACCTTGGCTGTCACCTTTGGCCACTTCCTTTCCCTGCTCCTCCTTCATTCTCTTTCTGCCCCATCCACACACCAAGTACGGGCCATTTGTCCTTCTCTAAGTCTCCTCTACCTGTTTGGTAATTTTACTCAGCACCATCACCCTCATCTAGACCTTTATCTCTTTATTTCTGTAATGTTAAAATACTTTTAATTCAATTACCTACTTTAGGCTCTCCGGTATGTTGCCCTATGCGCACGAATGCATAACTGGATTTTCGAAACACAGTCTTGGGTCTTGTTATGCCTCAGCTCATTATCCTTCAAAGCTTCGTCAATGCCTGAGCAAGAAGGTGCATGGTCTTTACAGTTACTTTGAAGGTCTCCTAGATCCCCAGCTTAGTGCGCCTGTCGAACGGTAATTCTTGTAACAACAATGGCGTGAAATCTTTGTGCTCACTGAACTGATTATTGACCCTGGGAAGATGCCGATTCTTATTATAATTTTTTCTCATTATGCCTTTTCTTCTTCTTTTCACTAAGTAACCCATAATTTAGATGCCCGGTCCTAAATCTGTGCTCCTCTCTTAAGGGTCCACTTGTTGTCTCCGCTTCAGGTGATGGCTTCCCTCTTTAAATTCTTGTTTTCTCAGTGGCCATTCCAATATTTTCCAAACAGAGCTCTGCAGGAGCATGCTATGGGAGTGGTTCTCAAACTTAGGCATACATTAGAATTACCTGGATGGCTGCTGCTACTGCTTCTTTTCTTTCTTCTCTTTCTTCTTCATCATCATCATCTCTTTCTTTAAAAAATATTTTAGTTATTTATTTGGCAGACAGAGAGAGCACAAGCACAGGGAGCAACAGGCAGAGGGAGAAGCAGACTCCCCACTGAGCAGGGAGACTGATGCAGAACTCGATCCCAGGACGCTGGGCTGAGTTGAAGGGAGCTGCTTCACCAACTGAGCCACCCAGGCGCCCACCTGAATGGCTTCTTAAACAGAGCTTGCAGAGTCCCTGTCAGAATTTCTGGTTTCATAAGTCTGTGGTGAGACAGAAAATGGGTATCTCTACAGAGACCCAGGTACTTTGTGTGCTGCCGGTCTGGGGACCACACTCACGGAACTGCCCTCCTATGGTCTTAAATTTTACACGTCCATCAGCATCCCTTCCAGGGAACTCACCTTTAGGGTCTGGATCGGGTCAGATCTTTTTTTAAATCAGACTTGGGATAATTCTGATCCAGGTGGTCTACATGTCCGCCTGAGAAGTCTTGTTCTGGAGAATTCAGGAGTTCTCGTTTCTGAGAATAGTGGTGATCCCACATGGCTTTTACCACTTAGTGTCTTGGAGTGTTTGGTCCATTTTTCAATTAGAGCTGGTGTCTTGGGAAGGGTTTCTTTTTATTCTCAAGCTCTGGCGCGATTGTTCCCAAGGGATGGATTCTCAAGACAAATATTTTAGATTTCACTCGGAAAATATACATGTTGTGATTATTCATTCCTATGAATTCTTTTGACATAAGTAAGTAAGAACTAAATTGCTAGTGGGGTGGAAAGGAGAGCTGGGGCTGGGCTTTGTGCCAAAGACTCAGGCCATTTTGAATTCCTAGGCGTGCCTCCACTTTCTGGATGTGGGCACCTGAAGGCCCTGCCTCACAGCTCTTTTATCGCTTGAGGTGAGAACCAACTCACCACTAGCCTGTGATGAAGGCACATTCTGATCTCAAAGTTAAAACCAAGCCATTTTGTCATGTGCTTTCAGATAGTTTCTTACGAATGATAAACTATAAAAAGTGAATCCAAATGTCACTTCTCTTTCAGCTTTAAGAGTAAGAAAGATTGAGGGCACAGGAGAAGTAAGGAAGGTGAATTTTTACATCTGTCTTGAGTGATGGCTTAATGTTTGATCAAGAAGAAGGTAGGTGGGATGAAGGGGTTTGTGGAGAGGGAGCGACAGGAGAGCTGGTATCACAGTCCATTATCTGTCCCATGATGCTGTGTGCATGATAGAGGGTTTGGAATATGAGGTTCTCTCTTTCTGGCTCTGGCCAGACTGCACAGGCATCTCCGTGACTTAATGGAGAAGGTGGGGGAAGAGATCAGGAAGTAGTCACCTTCACAGGGAAATCAGAATTTAATAAAATGATATGGTTAGTTTTAAACAGAATTTTCCCAGGCTTACTGTTGTCATTAGTTGCATTTTCCTGGACAGTCATCCCCAGAAGGACCTGTAGAAAATGTCTGTGCCAATGTACATAATGACAACTGAATTTCTGAGTTATAGTGATGGAAGTGTGATGGCACTTTTAAACCCTTATTTTAATTATTTTAAGGGAGTTAAGGAAGTCTGTGCATGCCCTGTTTCAAAGAATAGTTTTAGGACATTCTGATGCTCCTCAGGAATAGCACAATGCTTTTAAGTTCAAATCCAAAGTAGTTTTAAGAAATTCAATTAAATAAATATTTATTATTTTGACCCAGAATTTTTTTTTTTTTTAAGAACTGAATTTTATTTTAGGCGATTTTCAAATTTTAGAGTTGGGGGGAAGCTTCCAGTTGCAAATTGAAGCCCAGATGAGTGGAATGGAACAAGCTTGAATGTTCACAGGTAGGAAAATGTGGGGGAAAAATAAGATCATGTACTAATGCAAGGGGATCTGACACATGCATTCAAAAGAAGGAGAATGAGTGAGAAGGTGATTGGAGGCATGCTCCTTATGCATTTTGAGTAAAAATGAAGAAAATTACAAAGCAATATGTATAGTATGATCTCAACTTTGCAAAACAAGACAACACCAAAACCCCAAAACAAAACGAAAAGCAAAACCACACATGAATAAACATGTTTTGATAGGTTTGAGCGTCAGAAAAAGCATGAAAGAATATTTCAAAAGGTACTGGTTATTGAGGAAGGGGTGAGAAGGAGGCTTCAGTATTTCCTTTAAATGTTTCTGTGTTGTTTTCTCCGGGCACTGACTCTATATTGCTTTTGTAGATAAATGGAAAAGTCAGTAACATATTTCTTTTAAAAAACATTCAAGAGAGGGAGGCCTCAACGCGTTCCAAAATATTTTGTTAGAAAAATGACTGTTTTTTCCCCCCTCCCCTCTAAGTGAGCCAGCATGAGCCATCAACTGTGAAGCAGACAAGATCTCAGAAAGTTCTTGGATGCACTTGGTTTGTCCCCAAGTATGGAACGTTCTTCCCTGAGATGTTGAAATGGTTAACCTGTGTTGTGAAGGGGGACTTTGAAAGCAAAGGTGAAGCTTACTTAAATGTCCCCTAAATTATCTAAAAAATTGCTTGAAGTGTTCTGAATATTGAGGTTGGAAATGTCTAATTAGATGATCCCATGTTAGAGCAATTACATAGCACAATGAATCTACTTAATGAGTGTTATTGTGTTAGTCCCAGAGGGAACCCAAAGCAGTGGCCTGAACATTGTCCTTCGTCTCTAGAGGGTTTATCATGGAGAAGAGAAGACTAAATGCACATAAAAATTAGAGAATGTAGTGAGACAAAATATAATCTATCTGTGCATTGTTTACTGTCAGCAGTGTAGACATTCAGAAAACGGACAGATCAGTGAAGGCTGCTGGATTTGAGTGAACATGACAATGCAAATTTTTGCATAACTAGAAATAGATAAAATAAAAATCTGAGTTTGTGCAAAATACAACAATTCCTTCAAGGAAAAGGATTCATTCAAAAAGCCAAGATATAAAGGAATTAGAATTCCCTTTAAAATTGAGCTAGTGGGCAATATCTACCATTTGACCTTCTTGAAGTCCTTCTTATTCATATTCATTGTGATTATGAAGGTGACTAGTCAAGTGGCTGAGCATCTGATATCATTCAAATATGTCTCAGTTTTTTCTAGGGGCTCGGAAGGGGACCACTTCTATAAATGTACACACGAGATTGGTGCTGCAAATATCCATTAAGGACGCTCAATGATTTCCCTGGCAATGTTTGTGTCTTCTGTGGAACTCCCAGAAATCATCTCAAGAGCTTTGTAGGCTTGCCTCCTTTTCTGGGCAGGCATCCAGCTAGGGCAGGGACTTGAAACATTCAGTGCCTAGCTCTTTGGATGCTAGTGTTTTCCCTGCCAAAGCTGTGTGTGTGTAAACTCCTTCCCGGATGTTGTGATTACCTAGAGCACCATTTGCAATGATAGGTACTCATGTAGTCTTCTCCATTTGCAAAGTGCTTTACACTGGTATTCACTTATTATTTATTAGATGTTAATACTTAATTACAGGATGCCTTTGCCAAACCTTAGAAGGGAATGAATGTGGGCTCATCCAGTGTCCCTTCATCAGCACAACACACCACCAGCCCCTTGTGTGTCTGTGCCTTGATGACAGGAGACGGGAGAACAAAGCAGGGAAAACCTGACCTGATCCTGGGCTATGTTCAGTCCTTCGGCACAAGGTTACCAACTTCTACTATGAAGATTGGGTACTTACGATTTTTCTCAGCAGCAGGGACTACCTCCTTCCCTTGATTCTGAAAAATCACTTATGATTGCAGTCACTAGGAAATAATTCTCCTGTCAAAGACACATGGATTGTTTAAAGAGTATTTTTTCATATAGTGGAGGTACTTACTATACTGCAATGTATATTTTGTGGATGAATGTATATCTTTTCTAAAAGGGGCCATTTTTCCTCTAAATAAACAAAATCCCTTCCTCTTGTCTTATTATCTATCCACTTTCTTATTGCTGCAGAGTTGAAGCAAAAGGGCTCCGCACACCTCTCTCCCTTCATTACTAAGGCGAACATGGTCATTTAAGCCTTTCCTCCTTTAACGGAAGCCTAATCGTCTTGCTGTCCTCTACCATTTTCCTACACTATCCAAACTACCACAGCTTAGTGGGACCAGAGTGCCTGCGTCACGGTGCCACGGAAAGGATGTCAGGAGATGATGTGGACCTCAGTTTCTTCCTCACTGGTTTCCATTTTGGAAAGACTAAAAAACCTTGAAGAAGTGAAGTACAGTGTTATTCCTCTATGAAATGGGATTGACCATGGGGCGGTTTATGGCATATAGTTCCTGGAATCATAATATTTCATGATGTATTTCCTCTCTAGTGTAATAGTGATATCTATATTTATTTTGCAATTTCTTCAGAAAGGGGAGGCATCTCCAAATTGGACATTAGTCTAGCATCTGAAAATTACCTCTAATTTGGGGAAAATTTAAGATTAATGGAAGTAGAATCCTGATTCCCAATGACAAAGTCTGTTCCAGGGGCTGTTCTCTCATTCCCTAGCATCTAGGAAACAGGTATTTGACCAGGGCCAAGCTTACTGTATTCTTACCTTAGACATTAACTCTGGGACAGTGGTGCAAAGAAATTGGTTCTGGGCGTGAAAATTTTTCTTCTATGTTTTAAGGTTCTCCTAGCTGGTCTAGGAATTACATTGACATGAGACAGATTAACAGGAGAAAAAACCCCAAAGTTTAACTACATGCACATGGAAGCCCGATAATAAAGTTGAGACTTAAAGAAGTGACCAAAACATGCAGTTTTTATGCCTTTTAGATGAAGAGACAGTAAATCTGTGAGGAATTGATGGGGAAAATAAAAGTTATATTTGGGAGCTTCAATTAGTGAGGAATTCTAAACAAATTTTGGGGTGGGGTAGTAAATTAGTATTAAGTAACAAGATTTGTTTGAACACCCTTCTCAGCTCTAAATTCCCTATCTCTATCCCATGTCTCTTTATGTCCTGGTATAGGGGAGGTACCTTCCACAAGGGAGATTTCTTTCCTGCTTTCTGGAGATAAACCTGGGGTCAAAGTGTTCTTTTTATACTGGCGGTTTCTTAAGTAAATTTTAATTAAAAATAATATGCCAAAATGATAGATTTTTGGGTGACCTGACCTTAGCCCTGTACTGGGGCATTCTAGAATTTATCTTAGAGGAATGGTTGTGGTTTCCAGTGTCTAATGGCATCATTCCCTGCCCAGGGCCAGTATGAGCCTGGTAAAATGGGGCCACAGTATCCTATGCAGCATCTTGATTTTGCTATGATTTTGGCTATGGCACTGGCCTCCCTATTTTGCTCACTTTCTGTGCCTGGTTGGCTAGCCTTTGTCTGAATCTTGTGATCTATCCCACATCCTTCAGATAAATTGCCTTATGCCTTCAAGTCATCAGAATTAGTTTCCATTGTGGAGCCAAGAATCCTGAATAGCACCGTTGCTCTGGGCCCAGGATATTGACTACCAGGGTTAGTAAAATCTATCTGGCTCAGCACCTCTTTTTAACAATAAGAGAAAGTATTCTTTGACCTTGGGAGTGAGAATTTGTGTCAGCGAACATGGGTTCCAAATTAAGTCTCTGAAGCAGAAAAGCCTTTAGACGCTGTGTTTTTATTATTTTAATGTTTGATGCTCTCAGTGACTAAGTGCACGTTGTACACAAATGCCGATGGCACAAAATTCCTCCAGATTCTTAATGCTACAGGTTCTGCTAATGCCGCTTGTGGCTAACCCTGCTGCAGCTACCTATGAATTCATGCTGTGATGAGAGGAATTCTACAAATATTCCTGGCTTTAGGAGGTAAAATAATTTCTAGTGGAGGGTTATCCAAAGAACATCTTCACCCTTGCTTTGGAGATGTATTCTTTGATTTGTCTGACTCCCAAACTCTCATCCGGATTCAACAGTTGAAAACGGTCTACGGTGTTTCCCTGGAGTTTGATGCCCCCTCCATGCATATTTACAAATGGATTCTATTTAGTTGACATTTTTGGGAACTTTTCACAGTGCTCATTTCACATGACAGATGCTCATTCAGCGAACGGATATTATTTGGGTCCGTGTGGCACAGTGTTTCTGGATTAGTCTTTAGGGACAAGGCTGTATGTTCATTGTCTTACATTCATGTGTATAGAATTCCTTTTGTATTGTGATGTAGATTCTCATTTAAATTAATATAACCCTATTAAAATACACAAAAATATCCAGAATTATGATATGAATTAACACAAGATTGTAATAGGAATTGAAAAACAAACTCTCTGAATAAGTGATACTTTTTTTTAAAGATTTTATTTATTTATTTGACAGAGAGATACAGCAGGAGGGAACATAAGCCAGGGAGAAGGAGAGGGAGAAGTAGGCTTCCCTCTGAGCAGGGAGCCCAATGTGGTGCTCGATCCCAGGACCCTGAGATCATGACCTGAGCCAAAGGCAGACGCTTAACGGCTGAGCTACCCAGGCACCCTTAAGTCATTTATTCAACCAGTTTTTATGATAGCCTTTTACCAGGTACTAGGCTCTTCGAGCTGAGCAGAAGCTAATATGCATCCCACCTTTGAGGGAGTATTATTTCAACTGAGGGAATTTACAATTTCAATGGGAAACTTATACTCTCATGGCAATTATGGATTGATAGTCAACCTACTACTATGAACTCCTTGTTGGTTTACAGGTTCCTGACAAATCTTTGGAAGTGGGCATTTGGACACAGAAAGGTAATAGCCTTTCAAGGCTTCAGATCTCTAAAACAAAAGTCCCCGATATTTCAAAACTGATATTCTATGGCTGACTTTTCATTTGTTTTCATAAACAGGTTAACAGTAAGATTTTGAAAATCTGAGGCCTAATGAGAATAAAAATAGAGAGGAAATCAGAGCTACTTTGACTAGTTTGTACAGGTAATCTGACTTGATCCCTTTGGTTTACCTGGAGTCCAGGGTTTCAGTTTTTTAAAATCATTTGTATGTGAGAAACAACTAAGGCAAATCTCTTGATTTTCTTTATTTCTTTTTTTTTTTTTTTAGATTTTATTTACTTATTTGACAGAGAGATCACAAGTAGGCAGAGAGAGAGAGAGGGAAGCAGGCTCCCTGCTGAGCAGAGAGCCCAATGTGGGGCTCGATGCCAGGACCTCGAGATCATGACCTGAGCCAAAGGCAAAGTCTTAACCCACTGAACCACCCAGGCACCACTCTGGATTTTCTTTCTTTCTTTTTTTTTTTTTTGCTTCCAGTCTTTCTCCCTACTCCATTTTATTCTTCTGTCATACTCAAACAGACTCCCTAGGGCTGTTTTGTTTTTCAAAGATTTATTTATTTATTTGACAGAGAGAGAGAGACAGTGAGAGAGGGAACACAAGCAAGAGGAGTGGGAGAGGGAGGAAACAGACTCCCCACTGAGCAGAGAGCCTGATTCGGGGCTCGATCCCAGGACCCTGGGATCATGCCCTGAGCTGAAGGCAGAAGCTTAACAACTGAGCCACCCAGGTTCCCCTCCCAGGGACTGTTTTAATTTAGTGTAGAAGGCAGAGATGCCAATACTAATTTGGAGACATCCACCATGGAGCGAATTAGGACACAGACTACCTCTTCCTACTGATATAGCAGCCTTGTCCATGGGATTCTTAATAACTATAGAGCAGTGTTTTCCTTCTCTGTAAAGGGACAGAAAAAATATTCTAGATTTTGTGCACCATTTGGTCTCACTTGCGGCTACTTCGCCCTACCCTTGTAGTGAGAAAGTAGCCATAGACGATACGCAAACAAATAAGCATGGCTGGCGGCCAATAAAGCCATTTATAGAAACTGAAACTTGAATTTCACATAGCCTTCACATGTCATGGTTCTTTTCAACCACTTAAAAACAAAGTCACTCTTGGCTCACAGTTTGTTCAAAAACAGGCAGCAGGCTGGATTTGGCTGGTGGCCAGCAACATGCCCGTGTTGAAGGGAATCATTATGGAATGTCTCGTGTATGTACCCTGATGAATCCAGTTAGAGTCGGTGCTCAAAGAAAACCAGCAGAATGAAGACATAATCATTTTGACACTAACTATGATCTCAGTATTTCCGGAATCCTCGTTTTTCACATTCCTAGATTTAGAGATGATTGGTAGTGGCCCAGACGCCTGCATAGAGTGACCCAGCTTCCCATGTCCTCTGTCAACCTCTCTCTTCTGTGTTCATTCTGGTATCCAGAGCTGCTGAATTGTGCCCATATTTATTTCTGCACTAAAAAAAAAAAAAATTCTTCTTCTTATCTTTCTTTCGCCTCCTATTTGAAATTCTCCTTGGGTGATGTCTGTCAGCATTTGGGGAAGGTGGATGCCTGCTCGTCTGAAGGTCCCTCAGTCATCAAGGAAGCTTCCCAGGGGAGAATTTGGTATGGAGCTCCATATAAAGGGGTGACCACGTAGTTGTTGGCAGGGTTTCAAACTGCTGAGTCATCGCTGTGTCATCCTTTATAGGTTGCTGTCTTTATTACAAGGCAAATACGAGGGTGTGTGAATTTACATACACTTTATAAGATCAAAATCATGATACATTTGCCCATAGCTTTATGCGGGGTGGATCAAAGTAAAAAATCCAGAAGCCTAGAGACTGAAAAGAAAAATCAGATTAAGATTTCGTCATGATCCCAGATTTTAGCTGCACTTCAAAGACGTTTGTTGGGCTGGCTTCTTTTAAAAACATGCTGAAGTGCGTTATTACATAATTTATTTCCCAGAACGAGGATTGTAAGTGCTGATAAACTAGAGACATTATGAGAAAACCAAATTTTGGTCCTTTTTTTTTTTTTAAATTTATTCTCAAATAAAAACATTACCAGGTAAATTTAAATGTGTGAGGCCAATTGTATGCCTTTGACGAGAACTCTTTCTTATCTCATTTATTGGCTGAGCCTCCAAGGTAATTAAGTCTCAACTTCTCCCATGTTCCAAAGTGAAACACTAGGCTTCCTCCTCAGGACTTGCAAAGGAGGGAGGCAAAATCCCATGTTGTGACCTTGAACTGGCTACGCACCGCAGCCTATGAACGGCTCATGGACTCTGAGAGAAGAACCAGGAACTTGGAGAGAATTTATTTGGGAAAAGCTGGGCTTTGCATTTCATGTTTTGCCCATGGTTTCTACCCCTGCTACCTTCTCACCTCCGAACGTGAAAGGGATTTTTCTCTCTCAAGGCAAGAGAGAGGGCTTTAAGGAGCTCATTTGCAGAGTGTGATCTGTGAACCTTGTAGATAATTACCTACAAGAAAGCCGGCATGGTGAGAGGCTGGCTGGCCTGGCCTGTGCTTAGTTGGCCTCATCACAGCAACTGCAGGTGAAGGGTCCCCAATTTGGAGATGTTGTCCAAATAACCCAGAAAGCATCCCCCAATAGAATCGGCTTTAAACACCAACTAGAACCATAACTAAAGCACAGGGGTGCCAGTTAATGGTTTCTTCCCCCTTTCCTTACCTTTCCTCGCTTCTCTTGCTCCAGTCCAGGTGGGGGGAGCAGCCACAGTGGAGAGGGCCTGGGAATTGACGGTAGAGGTCCTTTCTCCCTTCACCTTCAAATGAACTCCAGAATCCTAGCTCCTGCCTCACCACAGCATCCCCAGAGCTGTCATTGCGCGAAGTTGTCAGAAAAATGGTTTTCAGAGGGACACCTGGGCGACTCAGTTGGTTAAGTATCTGGCTTTGGCTCAGGTCATGATCCCAGGGTCCTGGGGCTCCTCGCTCAGCAGGGAACCTGCTTCTCCCTCTGCCTGCCACTCTCCCTGCTTGTGTGCATGCACGCTGTTTCTGACAAATAAATGAATAAAATCTTTAAAAAATGGTTTTTAGAAAAAAAGTAATTTCATCAAAGTAATGAAAAATGAAAACAGTTCAAATAAACAAGTAGAAACTATATACCTGAACAGGACTTTCTGTTTTTATTGTTTTTAACTTTGCCTCACCAAGGCAAGATTTTATGGGTGACAAGGAAGGCAGAAGCAGACAGGTGAGAGGACGTCATGATGGGAGAAGTCTAACTGTGAATATTTTAGTATCAAAGTGTGAAAAATAACTTGGAAGCCTAAGTATGAGGATTATGACTGTTGAGAAAAGAGAGAACAAGTTCTTCCCGGGGGAGCAAGCAGAAGCCTGCAGACAAATGAGACAGTGTGTAGGTGAGATAAACTTATTTCATGCTTCTTCTTTAATTTTCCAGATTCAAACTGGAACTTTTAATAAAAGGAAAAACATGCAATGAATTAAAATGAGGAAAAAAGAGCATTAGCGCTGGTGGTACAGGGTGATTGGGATGGAGTTTCCTATACATTTTTAGCTACTGTACACAATTTTTTTTTAAAAGATCTATATATTTATCGCAGAGAGCAAGTGAGAGTGAGCATGAGCAGGAGGAAGGGCAAGGGGGCAAGGCTGGGACAAAGCTGCATTATATTAATAAACTTAATAGAAGGGAAGCAGACTCTGGGCTGAGCGCAAGGCTCAATGAGGCTGGATCCCAGGATCCTGAGAACATGACCTGAGCCCAAACCAAGAGTTGGCCCCTTAATGCACCTGGCCCACCCAGGCGCCCCACACAAATTTTTTATCATAAAAAACTGAGCCCCATGATTTGAGCTCAGATAATTTCTGATTATTATGAATAATCAAACTTCACAGGATCTACGAAATTTAGTTTGTAGTTAAAATTGAACCCATAGTTTCAATGGTCATCTTTGCCATACCTTTCCCTGAACTAGGAAGGACTAATACTAAACAGTTAAATTTTATCTTGTCATTTTCCGGAATATAAAATTTCCTTTTCAGGACCCATCTGGATCTCCCTGAGTTCACCGGAGTACTCTGAGTCTGCCAATCACCTGTACGATGGGCTGGCAATGTTTTCGCCAAGAACCAGGCAGCACAGGCTTAAGGCTTTGTGAGCTGTTACTTCTGTCGCAACTGGTCAGCCCTGCCTTGTGCCATTAGGGTGGCCACAGACACTGTGTAAATGGATGAATGGGTGCTGCTGGGCACGAGTTACACTTACAGATGCTGATGCTTGCATTTCACATAATTTCCATGTGTCGTGAAACAGCATTCTTCATTTTTTTCCCCTTCAACCACTGAAAAATGGAAAAGCCATTCTTAGCTTGCCAATTGTACAAAAACAGGTTGTGGGCTAGATTTGGCCTATGGGCTGTTCTTTGCTGAGCCCTGACTTGGAATCAGGAAGGGAAAAAAAAATGAAAGTGATTTTTTATCATGGAACTGCTTTAAAAATTATTTTTTGTCCTTGAAGGATCAAGAAGTAGAATTTTTTTTTTTAAGTTACTGTAATGGTAACAACAGTTAATACTTGTGTAGCCCTTTCTATGTGCCTGGTGCTTTTTGAGGTACTTTATCTCTATTTACTAAATTTTCATGAGAAGGTAATGAGGTAAGTTCTATTATTACTATGCCCGTTTTACAGGTAAGGAAACCAAGGCACAGTGTTTAAATAATTTGCTCAGATTCTCAGTGTTAGTAAAAACAATAGGGCCAACATGGGAACCCAAACTGTCGTGTTCTAGCATGGGTGCATTTGACTCCAGTAAACCCTTGAACAATGTGGGGGTGAGGGGTGTCCACTCACCTCCCCTGACCTTGTCAAAACTCCGTGTATAAGTTTTGACTCCTCTAAAACTTAACTACTAGAAGTCTGCTCTTGACCAGAAGGTTTACTGATAACATAAAGTCAATTAACTCGTATTTTGTATGTTTATGCATTATGTACTGTATTCTTACCGTAAAGTAAGCTAGAGGAAAGAAAATGTTATTAAGAAAATCATAAGGAAGAGAAAATACATTAACGGTCCTGTACTGTTATTTATTGAAAAAGAAAATCCACATGTAAGTGGACCCACACAGTTAAACCCTGTGTTGCTTAGGGGTCAACTGTACTCTGTTTTTTACTTATTTCAGTCACATACCCAGTGAAGCCTGCCATGTGTTTCTCAGCTTGAGTATTCTTTGAAAGGTCTGGACAATTTAGTAGGATATTATCATCTGGAACCTGTCTTAAAGGTGGTCTCTGAAGTCAGAGGGATAGAAAAATGCTGAGCAAACTTTTATTTCAAGCCAATACATATTTAAAAAAAAAAAATTCTTGCCTGGGGCACCTGGGTGGCTCAGTGGGTTAAAACCTCTGCCTTTGGCTCAGGTCATGATCCCAGAGTCCTGGGATTGAGCCCCCGCATCAGGCTCTCTGCTCAGCAGGGAGCCTGCTTCCTCCTCTCTCTCTCTCTGCCTGCCTCTCTGCCTACTTGTGATCTCTGTCTGTCAAATAAATAAATAAAATCTTAAAAAAAAAAATCTTTCCTAAAAAAATTCTTATAGTGTTAGCAGATAAACCAACCATCACAGGGAGGATTCCAAAATTTTTTAAAAAATGAAAATGAAAAAAAGCAAGCTTTCTTTGATCAGTTAATTAATTGCTACTGAAGATAGGGCAGGCTTCAAGGGTTTGTGTGTCTATTATTTGAATTAATAATAAAATGTTCTGTTGATGTAGGATCCACTGGGAACTTGGTGGGGAACTTGTCCTTGGGGGATTAAAACAGGCCCTTTACCAGCAGAATGTTTTAATTTCAATCAAGTTGCAAGTTGGTGAAAATAAAAAGAACTATAGGCTATAAGGAGAAAATTGATAATTGAAGACCCCAGGTCTGTGAACATTTTCTCAGATATATGGCAAATTATAATCAGTTTCTGAAATAAGCTATGTCTTAGGGGTGTGTGTGTGTGTGCACACTTGTGTGTGCTGGGGAAGGGCCACCCTTCGTTTATGTGGGGAAAGACTAGATGTGCCCCGTGGAAGCCTGTTGGTGCCACTGAATTCTAGCTGCACCACTTTTGAGTTAACATTTGGTCAATTCTTTCCCTCTCTAGTGGTCAATTACTTCTCTGAAAAATGAAGATGATAATATTACAACACTCCAGGCTTTCTGGAGAGATTGAATGAGATAATGTATGTACATTGTAAACTATGAAAGAAATATATATATCTTTTAATAAAGCCAGTGGAAAATGACAAATTGAGCTGTATCTTTGGTTTAAATGCAAAGGAACTGTATTGCTTCTTGCATCAGCAAATTCAGATAAGAGATTTGCTATTTATTTATTTTTTCAACAAGAGCTGGAATGCCTTCTAATGATACAGCCCCTATTGTAGATGATTTTGGAGATCTGTGAAATTGGAGAGACAATGTCACTTCAGAAATGTCTTAGGGGATAGATATTATTGAAATATGAGTTTTACATTACTTTCAATGACAAACATTTTTCCAGTTTTGCTCTAAACTTTTAATTTTTTTTTTTAGGGAAGTGTTTTGTATATCTCTCTCTCTTTATTTATTTATTTTCAGTGTAACAGAATTCATTTTTTATGCACCACACCCAGTGCTCCATGCAATCGTTACCTCCATAATACCCACCACCTGGCTCCCCCGACCTCCCACTCCCCGCCCCTTTAAAATTCTCAGATTGTTTTTCAGAGTCCATAGTGTCTCATGGTTCATCTCCCCTTCCAATTTCCCTCAACTCCCTTCTCCTCTCCATCTCCCCATGTCCTCCATGTTATTTGTTATGCTCCACAAATAAGTGAAACCATATGATAATTGACTCTCTCTACTTGATTTATTTCACTCATAATCTCTTCCAGTCCCGTCCATGTTGCTACAAAAGTTGGGTATTCATCCTTTCTGATGGAGGCATAATACTCCATAGTGTATATGGACCACATTTTCCTTATCCATTCGTCCATTGAAGGGCATCTTGGTTCTTTCCACAGTTTGGCGACCGTGGCCATTGCTGCTATAAACATTGGGGTACAGATGGCCCTTCTTTTCACTACATCTGTATCTTTGGGGTAAATACCCAGTAGTACAATTTCAGGGTCATAGAGAAGCTCTATTTTTAATTTCTTGAGGAATCTCCACACTGTTTTCCAAAGTAAACTTTTTATTTTTTAAGAAGAGAACTCAATTACTCAAGTTAAAAATGTGTGTGGTGGCCTTTTGGAGGAGAAGGCATGCTATTCATGAAAAATCTCAATACTTTAGGTGGTTCTTAACCTAGGTTTAGCATTCAAGAATAAATTGATGTTTGATCTTTCTTTTTGGTTTTTAAAACTGTCTTGTTTATTGCAACATTAGTTGTAATAGCCAAATTATGAAAGCATAGGGAACAGTCCATGTCCATTGATAGACGAATGGATGAAGAAGGTGGGAGATACACACACACACACACACACACACACACATATATATCTACAATGGAACATTACTCAGCCATCAAAGAGAATGAAATCTTGCTATTTGCAATGCAATGATGTGGATGGAGCTATAGAGTATCACACTAAGCGAAATAAGTCAGTCAAAGAAGGACAAATACCATATGATTTGACTCATATGTGGAATTTAAGAAACAAAACATATGAACAAAAAGAAAATAATGAGACAAAACAAGAAACAGACTCTTAACTATAGAGAACCAGCTGAGGTTACCAGAGGGGAGGTGGGAGGGGGGATGGGGGAACTAAGTGATGGGGATGAAGGAGGACACCTATCTTGAGCTCTGTGAAACATACAGAATTGTTGGATCACTATATTGTACACCTGAAATTAATATAACACTATAAGTTAATGACACTGGAATTAAAATAAAACAAACAAAAAACAACAAAACTGTCCATGTTGCTTTTTTCCAAGGTCAATTATTATTTTTACTAGCCCAATCTGCCATATCCAAAATTAAATTATTGGCTTTCTTCAAAATTCTCTTACATTTCATTGGATAAAATATGCCTTTCTGTGGTTTCAGGATGGATAGGGTATACATAGGATTTGTGTGTTATTTAGAAGTGTAGCTCTTTGGGGGCAAGGATGGCAATGAGTGATTTCTGCCATGGGCAAACACATACAGAGAAGAAAGAGAAATGTGTTGCACACCTGTATGTTTTAGCTCAGACTGCCATAACAAAATACCCCAAACTGGGTGGTTTAAACAGCAGACATTTCTTTCTCATAGTTCTGGAAGCTGTGAAGTCCAGGATCAAGGTTCATGCCCGTTTTGTTCCTAGTTAGGACTTGCATGCTGGCTTGTAGATAGTTGCCTTCACAGTTCTTATTTTGTCCTTGCATGACAGAGAGATGGGGGTAGGGGGGAGTGGAAGTGGGGGGTTGAGGGGTTGGGGGTTGGTGAGAGCACAAGTGCTCTATTTTTTTCTTATAAGAGCACTAATTCTGTCATGGGACTCTACCCTTGTGACCTAATGATTTCCTAAGAGTCCCAGTTCCTAACACCATCACATTGGAGGGTTAGGGCTTTAACACATGAATTTGGGGGGGGGGACACAATTCAGTGCCTCGCACTGTAGAGGCAGCTTCTTTGCAGCAGATCCTCAAATGGAGTTGTTCCTTCTTGTTTTGGAGACAGAACAAAAACAATTATTCTAAAGCTAGTTGAACAGTCACCACAAATTAAACTGATGTGGAGAAACCACATAAAATTTCATTTACAACTTTTGACCACAAGCTAAGTGGTCCTAGGACTCCCCTGATACAGGGATGATTTGGGTAGACAATGGCTTGTGAATCCTGGTAAAATCTCATTTTAATAAATTTGAGGGAGTTGCAACTAGCTTTGTTACATTCCAATTATATTTAAATGGAACCCATTAAACAGAGCAGAGAGGTAGTGTTATTTACTTGATTTAGTTTATCTGAATAAAGCAGACATTTCATGTCTAAGTCCTGGTTTTGCTATCTCTTTTTCTAAATAATACCTTTTTTTTTTTTTTTTTTAAATCTCCCTTCCTCTGTACCATATTGAGGTACCTGCCTTGGAGATATTCTGTCCCTGACCTTTAGTTCTGGCAATTTCCTCACTCTCATTCCTTCCCAACCTTCTTTCCTCCTCTGAGACCCTAATATAACAATACTGTAACAGTATAAAGCACTAATTCTGAACCATAGCAGTGTTTTCATTAAACAGATCAACGGCTATGTGGACAGGGACTTGTGAACACATCTGTTCTACAGGATTTTTCATTTAATATAGTTTTCTGAAACCACATCAGCAAAGTACTATTATAATAAGCCATCCCCAAAGACATGGATGTAGTTTTGCTAAACAGAAATCTAAATTAAAATGCTATATAATCATGGGGTTCTGCTCGTATTCACTTGCTGCCCTCCTGTATGAAGGTAAACTCTGAGCTAGTGTTATTTAGATACGGATTTCATGTTTTATTCTCATCGAATTATGGGGCTGGGTCTCTGTGGACTTGCTTGTTTTCTCTTGCAAGTTCCCTCTGGATCATTTGGCATACAATGGCAAGGCTCTGGGGCTTGGTTAGGGAAGAAAACTTGTGGAAGAACAAACTTTTTTATGCCAAATAACTATTAACTGGTCGCATATAAATTGTACCTGTTTTAACCCCATTTAATAAAGTTATGATTGAGTTTACAAGAGCGAGAACCAAAAACGGAACCCATGTTGCTTCAATAGTTTTCCACTGGTTGGCTTGATGGATAGCATTATTTCTTGAGTAATACCCCTTATTCCTTTCCCTAAGTCTTATAAAATACCTCTTAGATAACAAAGGTTTCCCATGAGAAGAAATTTGACTCTAGGTGGGCAGTCCCTGAAGTCTTTGGGATGGATTTTAGCCATGTCAGTTGAGATCCATGGTTCTTTATTGGGAGTAACTTTGTTCCTTTCCTTCTCTGCAAGGGACATTTGGCAATGTTTTTGGTTGTTGGAATCAGGAGTGGTGGTGTATCTGGTGAGCAGTGGTCAGGGATACTGCTAAACAGCTATAATGGACAAGACTGTCCTGCACTGTGAAGAATGGTATGACCCAAAATGCCCATAGAGCTGAGTTAAAAAAACCCTTGTTCTGAGAAGGAACTTGTTTGAACCTTAGCATTCAAAAGGCTCAATAGCTCTGACAGTTCATGCTATGGACTGTAAAATAACTATTGAAGAGTGACTTAGATCCACATGTCTTAATCTATAGAGCTGTGCGTGATGTATGAAGTGAATCAAAGCAAATTATCAGGTGATAATATTAATTATTACAGCCAATCTTTATGGAGATGTTTGCTACTCTTGGTCAGGCATTGTGCTAAATGTTTTCATTACAACGTCCCATTTAATTCTTCCAACAATATGGCAGAAACATTATTAGTAATCCTGCCTTATAAATGAGGTCACGGAGGCATGGAGAGATTCGATGAAGTTACCTAAAATCACACAGATGGTAAGGCCTCCAGAGTTCATGTACCTTATTTCCTCATCCATATGCATGGAGTCAGTTAGATGGTACCAAAGATCTTCTAAAAAGCAATAGTCTCTCCCCTACTTCTCTCTAAGCAGGAATTCCATTCCTCAGAGAAAGTCCTTTAATCATTTTTGTTTTACTTCTGTTTCTTAAGTCCAAAACTCAAAGTAGTTACTTGATTAAAAAAAAATTTGGTGCGGTTTATTGATTTATTTACTCCTATGATGAGAAAGGTTTAGATCAGTCAGACAATGTGATCCCCTTTCCCCTCCTCACAGTGTTTTTGTGTACTATTTACTTCTATTGGTCATCGATGTAATCTTAAATTTTAGTGGGGTATTTCATTTTTGCATTCCGTAAACCTTATCACACTTCCCCTCTCTGTATAGTCTGTATTTTAATGCTCCAAACTTTTCCCCAACTTGTTCCCTGGTCTGCTCACATAATTGCCAGGATATTTAAGTTTTATGTGGTTCTGCAGACATCATGTTCTCCCGGTGTCTGGAAGTTAATGTGGAAAGGTAAAAGCCACTAGCTGGAGTTTACAGAGCTGTGGGGAGGAGTTATTCCCTCCATGCTCAACTTCTCAAGCCTGTCAGGAAGGGAGTGACTAGGGTGCCAACAGGTGCTGTTCTGAGTAAAGACCATTAGAGAATCCCCAGTTTTCAACCATTTTCTTACTCCTGTTCACTCTGCACTCATATCCGCAGCCTCCTGGGTTCCAAAAAGCCAATCTTCCCCAAATGTGTCTGTGGTCTCTTCATGGGCTTAGTGCTTTCAAAAACTCTATAGAAATATGTATTTTATTTTCTTTCACTAATATTTTATTTCTTCACATTTAAATTATTTTGATGGATAACAAAGTATGTAGAAGACAGCTAGATTATAGCCTCCCACAGGGGAGTTTGGATGTCTTTTTTGTCTTTGATTTGTGAGCCCAGCATGGTCCTTTTTATTACTTTGGAGAGAATTCCTCAGGGTCCTTTTGAACTTTGAAGAAGTCTCTGTGGAGACTTGACAACCACATTTCTAAGATCCCTGCTCTTGGCAACCATTAAATTAAAAGCTGGAGTGTTCCCTTAAGATAGTAACATGGTGCTTCAGAAGATTCCCAGGTGAAGGGGATTTGGCTCTGTACAGGAAGACTGTGCATGAAAGCCTTGGCATCCACCGTGCATCAGTTCTGACCTTGGACTAGTCTCCATGTAAGCCGTGTCATGCCCTGCAAAGTGGGAGGAAACCACACCTGGAGGAGACCCCTGGGGTTAGCTTTTCACAAGCTTCCCTCTCAGAAACAGACAAGCAGTCCTAAAGACTTCTGTAGGTTCTGGAAAAGGAGACTTGAGAGCCCAGCTATCCTAAAGTGGACGACTGTAGGTGTAGGTGGGGATTTAAACTGACTGGGGAGATGTTTCTGTTCCTGCTCTTCCACCCCAGCTTGTAAAGAATCCCCTATAATGATTCATAGACATTCTATCACAATTAAAAAATTTAAAAATCCCATTCTATCCTAATTCTCCTGATGTCAGCAGACCTTGAATAAGTGCATTTATTTTTTTAAAAAATATTTCTTTATTTGAGAGAGAAAGAGAAAGCATGCAGGAGGCGAGGGGCAGAAGGAGAGGGAATCCCAAGCAGACTCCACACTGAGTATGGAGCCTGACATGGAGCTCTATCTTATGACCTGAGATCATGACCTGAGCCAAAATCAAGAGTCTTATGTTTAACCTACTGCACCACCCAGGCACCCCAAATGCATTTAATTTCTATTCAGAAAGATTTTTCAAAAGGTTTCCTAATATATAGTAACTTTTTCATCACGGTGGTGGTGGTGGGGAATCTGAAAATGATGTCTCTAAATGGAACTTTAGGATGAAATAGCATCTTACTTCCTAGTTTATTTATCTAGACAGCACATAGTAAACTGTCACAAACAAGCACACACACACACACACACACACTCACACATACACACAAAGAGAGACTGAGAATAGAACACAAATGATGTACTGTGACCATGTCGAGCTCTGGTCTCTGGTGAAGGAGGTCTCTCAGCCCTGGGAGCAGCAGAGGAAGACTCTTGTTGACTTCATTGAGAAGAGCCAGCCACCATCTTGGGGGAGCTGGGAACCATTCAGCAAGACTGACAGTTATACGAGGACCAGGTCATCTGTGGAAATTTCCAGAGTGAAATCCATGCATCAACATATCTCCTCTCACTTTCCCTTTACACTTTCTTTTAAAGTTGTAATCCTTTGGAGGAGCTTTGGGATACACTTTCCAGTCATCAAAAATCCTCTAGTGAGAGGGCCAGGGATAAAAAGGAAAAATTCTCTCACCTTATAATTTTAACTTTTAGCCTCATGTAATTAAAAGGCCTCTGGCTTTGAAAAGCCATTTCTCCCATGTTTGAGGTTAAAGTCCTTTTCTTAGGCTCCTGGAAAAGGAATTTGGATGGAAGCTCAGAGTAGGTAGTTACCTAATCTGAGTGAACATTCCAAGGAGAGCTTATAAGCTTTCAGAATGACTCCTTCTGATTCTGCTTCTTGGTAAGACCACACTGGCATGTCCCAGAACAATAATTTTTTGACCTGGCTGCTTATCAGAATGACTAGTGATATTAACAGAATTCTTAGCTTGAGATTGCACCTGAGACCCAGACCTACTGAATCAGAATCTCCAGCTCATAGGGCCCAGGAATCTGCACAATTTACAAACTCCCCAAATGATTCTGAAGTGGAGTTGTTTGTAGGTCACTGTCTTAATATATATTAATCCTGGTTAGCAATCTTTCATAAGCCTTCCAAGATCAGGATACTATTTGATGAGCTTTTGAATTTTATTTACTCTGAGCATTAGGACTGACTACATAATTTGCAGGGCCCAGTGCAAAATGAACATATGGGGCCTCTTGCTTAAAAAGTTATTAAGAATTTCAAGATGGGGACAGCAGAGCATTAAACCAAGCACAGGGCTTGAGGCAACTGTACAGGTGGCAAGCCTATGAAACCAGCGCTGCTAAGCATCTATTAGCTGGTGATGATCATAGGAGACATCAAGGCTGAGATTAACTATACTTCCAAAATTCAATTATCAGCCAATCTGGAAGGTGAAGAGTATTTATCCATGGGCCATTTCACAGAAGATAGCCCCCCCCCTGTGTGAGTGAGAAAAGCATTTGGCTAAATCAGGCTAGCAGATAGAGATGGGTAGGTCTGCTGTGGATAGCTCTAGAAGACGTCAATCTGTGTGATGTCATCCATCCCCTTGTGTACACAGTGCTCAGCCACATGTGACAACCCTAAAGATAAATACTGAACCGTAAGCAACCTGTGGGACATGGCTGGGAAGAAAAATGCATGCACATCTCTGGTCAGGGTTTTGGTTGATTGATTATTTAAATTATTTAACCAAAGAGGTAAAGGATCTGTACTCAAGGAACTACAGAACACTCATGAAAGAAATTGAGGAAGACACAGAAAAATGGAAGAGACTTCCATGTTTATGGATCGGAAGAATAAACATTGTTAAAATGTCTATACTGCTTAGAGCAAAGTATTCTTTCAATGCCATCCAATCAAAATTCCACTGACATTTTCAAAGAGCTGGAACAAACAATCCTGAAATTTGTATGGAACCAGAAGAGACCCCTAATTGCTAAGGAAATGTTGAAGAGAAAAACAAAACTGGGGGGATCACGTTGCCTGATTTCAAACTTTACTACAATGCTGTGATCACCAAGACAGAATGGTACTGGCATAAAAACAGACACATAGACCAGTGGAACAGAGTAGAGAGCCCAGATTTGGACCCTCAACTGTATGGCCAAATAATCTTCGACAAAGCAGGAAAAAATATCCAGTGGAAAAAAGAGAGTCTCTTCAATAAATGGTGCTGGGAAAATTGGACAGCTATGTGTGTAGAAGAATGAAAGTTGACCATCCTCTTACACCATACACAAAGATAAACTCAAAATGGATAAAAGACCTCAATGTGAGGCAGGAATCTATCAGAATCCTAAAGGAGAATATAGGCAATAACTTCTTTGACATTGGCCACAGCAACTTCTTTCAAGACATGTCTCCTAAGGCAAAGGACACAAAAGTGAAAATGAACTTTGGGGACTTCATCAAGATCAAAAGCTTCTGCACAGCAAAGGAAACAGTCAAAAAGCAAAGGGGCAACCCATGGAATAGGAAAACATATTCACAAATGACACTATAGACAAAGGGCTGATGTCCAAGATCCATAAAGAACTCCTCAAAATCAACACACACAAAACAGATACTCACTTCAAAAGGTGGGAGGAAGACATGAACAGACACTTCTCCAAAGAAGACATACAAATGGCTAACAGACACATGAAAAAATGTTTATCATCATTAGCCATCAGGGAGATTAAAATCAAAACCACATTGAGATACCACCTTACACCAGTTAGAATGGCCAAAATCAACAACACAGGAAACAACAAGTGTTGGAGAGGATGTGGAGAAAGGGTAACCCTCTTACACTGTTGGTGGGAATGCAAGTTGGTGCATAGCCACTTTGGAAAACAGTGTGGAGATTCCTTAAGAAATTAAAAATAGAGCTTTTCTATGACCCTGAAATTGCACTACTGGGTATTTACCCCAAAGATACAAATGTAGTGAAAAGAAGGGCCATCTGTACCCCAATGTTCATAGCAGCAATGGGAACAGTTGCCAAACTGTGGAAAGCACCAAGATGCCCTTCAGCAGACAAATGGATAAAGAAGATATGGTCCATATATACAATGGAGTATTATGACTCCATCAGAAAGGATGAATACCCAACTTTTGTATCAATATGACGGGACTGGAAGAGATTATGCTTAGTGAAATAAGTCAAGCAGAGAGAGTCAAGTATCATATGGTTTCACTTACTTATGGAGCATAAGGAATAACACGGAGGACATTGGGAGATGGAGAAGAGAAGTGAGTTGGGGGAAATCAGAGGGGGAGACAAACCATGAGAGACTGTGAACTCTGAAAAACAAACAGGGATTTGGAGGGGAGGGGAGTAGGGGTTGGGTGAGCCTGGTGGTGGGTATTAGGGAGGGCATGTATTGCATGGAGCACTGGGTGTGGTGCATAAACAATGAATGCTGGAACACTGAAAAGAAATAAAATAGAATAAAATGAAAAAAATCATTTAAAGTCACTATTTATTTACCTCTCTGTGAGATAATTAGCCAAGACTTCGTTGAAAATGATTACATCTCCTTCAACCTTGTTCTTTTAAAATCTGACCAGATATCTAACAGGAGCCTATGGAAACTTCCTATAGTTCCTATAGGAAACTATGAGGGAGAGACTGAGCTGGATTCAAGACCTACAGTTTCTTCTAAAGAAGGTCCAGTACTGTGCTCGAGGTGTTTTAGAAAGGGCGTCTGCACTAATAATACCAATTAGCATTCACATGATACTTTCAGGATGTTCTTCTCTTAGACCATCTTACTTAATTATATTCATATTCAGATTTGCCACTATCTCCTTTTGATAGATGAGCAAATGAAGGTTCAGAGAGGTTAGATGTTAAGCAGCGTCTGGAGGGGCTCTGAAGCAAGCAGGTGGGGGATCTGGGGAGGGACCTGAGATCGCCCAATATCAGACCCACTTCCTTCCTTTTCAGAGATTCTAGATTTTTTTTCAGCAAAGGCAGTGGTCTCACCCACATTAAAATAGCAGATCATTCATAAGAAACTGGATAGGACCTTGGGAAAAATCTCTTACCATGAAAAGAGATTATTTAGATCCTATCCAGAATGGTGGATCTCAATCCTTGCCAACTTAATTTCTTCTAATTTAGAACCCCCCTGGCATAATCCTCTCAGACTATATACGATTGTACTTTATGTCTTAGTGCAGGCTGCCATACAAAATACCATAGGCTGGGTGACTTAAACAACAGACATTTATTTCTCACATTTCAGGGGCTGGAAGTCCAAGATGGAGATGTGGACAGGTGCTTTGTTAGGTGAGAAAACTATTTCCCTGTTTTGCAGACCTTCTCACTGTGTGGTCACAGGTCCTTTCCTCAGTGCACACACATGAACAGAGATAACTCTCTCTCTTCCTCTGCTTCTTAGGGCACTAATCTCATTGAGACGGCCTCACCCTCATGACCTCACCTATATCGAATTATCTCCCCAAAGCCCCATCTTTGTCAAATACCATCACCTTGAATTTTTTTTAATACCATCACCTTGAGGGGTAAGGTTTCAACATGAATTCTGGGGGAGGGGGTGAAAACATGAGCACATAGCACTCGGTTCATACACACACACACACACACACACACACACAATTTCTGATTCCAAAATTGCCTTATCTACATTCATTTTTGCTTACATTACTGAGGGCCAATATTATGATAGAATTTTTTCTTTAAAAAATTTTTTTAAATTTAAATTTTAGTTAACATACAGTGCAATTTTGCTTTCAGGAATAGAATTCAGTGATTAATCACTTCTATACAAAACCTTGTGCTCGTCACAAGGGCCCTCCTTAATTCCCATCACCCATTCAGCCCATCCCCCACCCACCATCTTCCATCAACCCTCAGACTGTTCTCTATCCTTAAGAAAGAGTTTCTCATGGTTTGTTTCCCTCTCTCCTTCCCTCCCATATGTTTATCTGTTCTGTTTCTTAAATTCCACACATGAGTGAATTCATGTGGTATTTGTCTTTCTCTGACTTATTTTGCTTAGCATAATACACTCTAGCTCCGTCCATGTAATTTCAAATGGCAAGATATCATTCTTTTTGATGGCTGAATAATATTCCATATTATCCATATCCAATATCCATATCTGCGTAATAGCATATATTATATATACCCGTCTTCTTTATTCATTCATCAGTCAATGGACCTTTGGGTTCTCACCATAGTTTGGCTATTGTTGATAATGCTGGTATAAACATCAGGGACCATAAACATCTTTGAATCCGTATTCTTGTATCCTTTGTGTAAATACCTAGTAGGTGCACTTGCTGGATTGTAGGGTAGGTCTATTTTTAACTTTTTGAGGAGCTTCTGAACTGTTCTCCAGAGTGGCTGCCAATTTGCACCCCCAACAACGATGCAAGAAAGTCCCCCTCTCTCTGCATCCTCACCGACACCTGTTGTTTCTTGTGTAATAAATTTTAGTTATTCTGACAGGTATGAGGGGATGTCTCATCATGATTTTGATTTCAACTTCCCTGATCATGAGTGAAGTCAAGCAGATAGATGTTTTTCTTAAGTACTTCATACACATAATTCATTTTGTCCCCATGACAAGGCTGTGAAGTAGTTACCATTATTACCCCCACTTCAGGGATGAGGATATTGAGGCACACAGATTAAGTGACTTGCCCAAAGGCATACAGCTAGCAAGCGTTTGAAACCAGGATTGGTACTCAGGCAGCTTTTAAAAGCATGTATATTAACACTGCTTCAGAATCACTGTCAATAGAGACAATCTTCCAGCAAATCAATTTTCAGTTTTAAAGAGCAGAGAGTAGCGATTTGCAACTTTGGCTGCGCATTAGAATCCTTTCAATAGCTATTAAAAAAGACCTATGCTGGTGCCTCACCTGAGATTAAATCAGAATCTCTAGGGCCTTAACCTTCATTTTTTAAAATACAAAATTTAAATAATTGGAATACCTGTTGGATTATTGGATGTATGCACACCCCATTTAATGTCTCATTTCATCCTCTTTAAGCATACCTGGGCTCGGTTCATACGCACACACACACACACACACACACACAAAATCATATAGTGGAAGAATATAAAAGCATCTGAAGGTAAATCACCTTGTTTCCTGGATCCCTGTAAATTAATACATTTCTAACTTGAATATATATACAGATCACCTGGGGATCTCATTAAGATTCAGATTCTGATTAAGAAAATCTGCAATGGGGCCTGGGATCCTGCACTTCCTAGATGAATCTGATGTTGTTGGAATCCATAGCAAACTTGTAACCAGTTTTTGCTGTTCTACTTCTAGTCTTGCTTCCTCTGATTCATCAGCCCTCTTTCCACCTTTGTTTGGCTTCACACTTGAATTTCCATTCTCTAGCTGTTCTATGTTATTGATGAGCCTGTTTACACTTGATACCCCTACAATATTTTCATAGCACGTAAATTCTAAT
Organism: Lontra canadensis; assembly: GCF_010015895.1. Classification (NCBI taxonomy): domain Eukaryota; kingdom Metazoa; phylum Chordata; class Mammalia; order Carnivora; family Mustelidae; genus Lontra; species Lontra canadensis. The sequence goes on from NW_022631023.1 coordinate 13,328,026, forward strand.
ATAACCCTCTGGTTCTAACAAATTACCAGGCGTATTATTAACCTAACCTCACGGTAAAGTGAGGAACATCTTGGACACTATTTAGCTCCCCAGGCCTGCTTTCCATCAGTTCCCAATGGGGAGAAGAATGGCTCCACTAGAGCAAATAGGGATACAGACATAATTCTTCATGCTGATGATCCGATTTTCATATCTTGATCTACATCAATGTTATTGATCCTGGCTGCACATATGAAATCACCTGTAGAGCTTTAAAAATGCTTGATGCTCAGTAAACACTAATTGGTTTGAGGTGACGGCTTGGTGGTAGTAGTTGTAAAAGCTGCCCAGGCAATTCTATTGTGCACTCAGGGTTGAGAATCGCTGGTCTATGCAAAGGTTTAAGAAGCTACTGAACATTTGGGCTTATTGTCAATGTATCAATCAGCTACTGCTGTGTAACAGACAACCACAGAATCCCACAACAATAAGCATTGTCTGCTCATGCATCTCTGAGGGTGACTAGGTAGCCCTTGCGGTTCCAACATAGTTGATTGGGCATGGCTTCAGACCATGGGTTGAGTTTGTCTTCAGTTCATGTAACTCTCACTCTTTGGGGACCTGCAGGCTATCCAGGGCACACTCTCTTCGTGGCAATGACAGAATTACAAGGGAAGTGAGTAGAAAGATGTGATGTCTCCTAAAGCCTGTGGTCTGTATTGTCACACTTTCATTTCTTCCCATGTTCCTCTGGCCAGAGTAAGTTATATGACCTAGCCCCACACCAGAGGGCTCTGTAAGCTAATAGTATCCTTAAAAAATTTTTTTTTTTATTTGAGAGAGAGAGAGAGCGCTAGAGAGAGCGAGAGCGAGATAGAGAACATACACGAGTTGGGGGTAGGGACAGGGAGAAAATCCCAGGCAAACTCCCCGCTGAGTGTGGAACCCAACATGTGGCTTGATTCCATGACCCTGAGATCACAACCTTGAAATCATGGCTTGAGTCAAAATCAAGAGTTGGACACCCAATGAACTGAGCCCTGTAGGCACCTCTAATAGTAATTTTAAACTACTTTCCTTGGTCATGGTTCTCACTGGAAGTATTTTGAGCAGAGTTACAACTGAGTTATTATCTCAGGCTACAATTCTCTCCCAGGCTTAACAAGACTCCAGGAAGGCAATTATTGTTTCCTCCATGTAGTGAAACTTGTAATTTAAAAATAATCTCCCAAATCACCATCTTTCTACTGCCATGTATTCACCCTCTCTCTCTTTTTTTTTAATATATTAATGTTAACTCTCCATTGGTCCTGTGCAAAACCATATTGGATCCTGAAGCAAAAGGAAAAAAAAATTAGTAACACTAATTCTGTGTTTATTAAGCTTCTGATATTTTATCATGAACTTATTTTTACTAATTTTTATTTTTTTAAGCACTGCATTAAAAATGTTATTTATTTTATTCCTGAGTTTTGGGCTCCCCCTCGGTTTTGGCCCTGCTCTTCAGAAATGTGAATCTGGGTGAACTGTGGCTTCCAGGCATCTGGCCCTGGTCCCTCTTGAGAGGATACTGCTGAGTATACCCAAGAGATTTCTTTCTACCCCAGCTTTTTACATAAACCACTTTTCTAGAACAAAACTCTGAAGTCTTTTCATTTGACAAACAAATATGTCCATGTGCTACAGCCTCCCTTTCTGTGTTAAGATTAGAAAGGACACCCTCCCTCAGTCACTGCAAGGCTGACCTCCAGAAGTTCTGGTGTCTGAACTCAGGAATCTGGAAAACTCAGCTGTCAGCTGAAAGAGTTCTTCATATGTCCCTCCACAGGGCATCAGGGCATATGGTCGGTACAAATTAAACACAGTAGTAACCTGGATAGCTAATTATTCCCCAAGGCAAACATGTAGATCAAGCATGCTGATAACTCTGGGTATATACTGAAACCCTTTGCTATTAATTTTACAAAATATGTATAGAGAGAAGCTTCTTCATTTTAATAACCCTCAGAAAGGTGACTCTTGGATAAATAAAGTCCTGTGGTATAATGACACAGCATGGATTTTTGAGTCAGAAAGAGAAGGGTCTGCATCTTGCTATCAATCAGGTATCAACTGTGTGACTCTGAGAAAAGTTCTTAACCTCTCTGAATCTCAGATTAGTGGAGATAATGCTCTTTCCCTTCGAGGCGGAGGTACACAGGTAAATAGCTCGTGGCATATATCGGAGCTTAAGAAATGATAATTATGAAGTAACTGAGTTTTTTTTTTTTTAAGATTTTATTTATTTATTTGACAGACAGAGATCACAATTAAGCAGAGAGGCAGGCAGAGAGAGAGGAGGAAGCAGGCTCCCTGCTGAACAGAAAGCCCGATGCGGGGCTCGATCCCAGGACCCTGAGACCATGACCTGAGCCGAAGGCAGAGGCTTTAGCCCACTGAGCCACCCAGGCACCCCAGTAACTGAGTTTTTGACTAGAAACAATATTGTTGATTTAAGCATCAAAGCTTCTTAAAAGTGTAACCTTTTAGATAAAAGTCCTTAAAAATTTATTACACATTCGCATTCCTCCTTACCTGGAATGGACTGAGTTTACTTTATTTCCCTGCTCCAAGGCTGTTAATAAGCACAGCCGTTCTTGGGTTCTGATGAAATGCCCCAGGACTTATTGATTCATGAAGGCTAGTTTGTCCCTGTGAACATCGCTTAAGATGTCAGTGTGTTTATCTGTTTTTTCTGCTCTTTGGCCTTGCTTGCTGTCTCAAGTCTGCTGTCACTTTCCTTGCTACCCTGTTTGCCTCTTTTCACTTGCGAGTCCTGACTTGTGGTGGGTTTGTAAACCCGACGGCTAACTTAAAGACAGTTACAGGCACATAAAAAGCATTACTAGGCCCTGAGCAAGGACCGAGGAAATCCCTTATGGGGAGTGCACCTATTTTGCAAGGAGTTTGTTTCTTGGCTAAGTCCTAAATAGGTAAAGCGGTCAGGCACCTGAGTTTGGGAGGGGGGAAGTGGAATTATAACATTTCATGTTGGTTTGAAGGGACGGAAGGGTCCCAGGGAGGTGGCTGGCTGCTTCGTGAGAGCTGGGACTCTGCCTTGGGTGACCCACCATCCTTCACGATGCCCAGTGTATTTTGTATTCATGGTAGTTACTAAATAAATAGTTGCTGCCTTAAAGTAGTTTTAACACACTTTTCTAGAAAAAAGTAAGTGCCTTCAAATCATATTAGCAGAAGGTTACAAAAAGCATAAATGTTTGAAAGGGACTTACTTCTTCTTTTGAAAAATTTAACAATGATTAAAGAGAAACCCTGTTTGGGAAGTGGTGTTTATGGGTACAGAGATGCCACCTCTTACCCGTGGTGTTGAGTTTGTCGCTAAGTGTACTGATTGATATGGAACAGCCCCAGGCAAGAGAAATTTTCAACTGGCACAACAGGGAGGTCAAATATCCTGGCCTTAAATCACTTCCTATATGTATCGTTAGAGGTGGGTGAAAGTGAGCTATTGAGCTGTCTTGAAATTCAGGTGGCATTCTGTGCCTAAGTACGCATCTACAGAAACTCATACTCCTAGAAGAGTTACATGCCTGTAAGTTTTCCCAAATGGAGATTATGTAAATGTCCATCAGTAGTGAAATGGGTAAATCATGGCACATTCACCCAATGGCATGCCATGTAGTTATGAATATAACATGATCGACTTACAAAATAGAATATTGAAAAGTCACAGTTGAGTGTTCACCATCCTTGCTTTTACATAAAGATAACAGACAAGCATACGGAGCTGTATTTTACTACAGCTGTACTCACTGGTGATGAAGCTGTTTTGAGACACCGGGGATGGTGTCTGTCAGCCTACGCTCTATTCTCCCACAACTACCAACGATCTCAACACTTCTGTGGCTTGAGGTAAGTTTTATCTCCATTCTCACATTGTGAGTGTCTTCGTTTTAGGATCCACGTGGATGGAGCAGCTGCCACATAGACCACTGCCTGAGGCAGAGGGAAAGAGATGGTGGAGAAGCACACACTGACTGTCTAGGCTTCTGACCACATTTCATTTGCCAAAAAAGTGGCATGGCCAAACCAAACTTTGAATGCATGTAGCTCTAGTCCTGCAAAGTGGCTGAAAGGAGAGAGCCAGAATACTTGTGAGCACATCCGATGACTATCAGAGGGACGATTTACCGACAAGTCAACATGCTTTTGAGAGGCTAGAAAGGAAATGCCACTTGGGAGGGGCATCTGAGGCCTTCTGATATAACGTGATGCTTGGTTTCTTGATCTGATTGGTAAGTTTACAAAAAAGTGAGTTTAGGGCACCTGGGTGGCTCAGTGGGTTAAGCCTCTGCCTTTGGCTCAGGTCATGTTCTTGGGGTCCTGGGATCGAGCCCCGCATCGGGCTCTCTGCTCAGCGGGGAGCATGCTTCCCCCTCTTTCTCTGCCTGCCTCTCTGCCTACTTGTGATCTCTGTCTGTCAAATAAATAAATAAATAAAATCTTTTGAAAAAGTGAGTTTATATTAAAAAAAGGCTTTCTTTCTTGATCTGGTTGGTGAGTTTATTAAAAAAAATAAGAATATTCTTTAAACTGTACGTATATATTTTCTCACATTTGTTATTTCTCTGCCATGTTTTATAATAAAAGATAAACTATAAAAGAAGAACCATTTAAGATATATAGATTATATATATGATAATATAGTGATAGAAAGTATTTGGAAGTATTTAAGAAATACCATCAACTCAAGGAGAGGGAGGAGTACTGGGAGATGAAATGGAAAATTTTGCATATCCTATCTTCTCTTCTGTTTAAATTTCTTTCTTATAGTGTATGTAGTTTGCTTATATAATGAAAGACTAATTTCTTAAAAAATGAAAAAAATGAAGACATAGAATAAAAGTATGTTCCTGATCTCTGTGTGAGACATGTATGTTTGCTCCCCAACACCAGGTGATGATGGGCTGGAAGAATAGGGGAGAGGTCACTGAAAGTTTTCCCAAAACGAAGAAGAAAGAGTGGACAGTCCTCATAGTGGATGGGAACTTGCACATCAGCCACAACAGCAGGAAGAGGCGTGGGAACCATCGGGGGGTGGAGGGGGCGGGGGGAGTCACTGTCCAACACTTCAGAGCCTCACAAGGCCACAGGAAGCTGAAGATGAAGGTCTTGGTCAATTTGTGAGGACGGGTTTCTGAAAGGACAGTCTCCTCCGGGTTCTGGTAGAACTGAACTGACTCTACAGGAAATTTCCCTACAGCTGGAGGAGCAGTGGATATATTATACTTGTAATTAGAAGTTAATTTGCATAGGGCACCTGGGTGGCTCAGTTGGGTAATCAACTGCCTTCAGCTCAGGTCATGATCCCAGACTCCTGGGATTGAGTCCTGTATCGGGCTCCCAGTTCCATGGGGAGTCTGCTTCTCCCTCTGACCTTCTCCCCTCTCATGCTCTCTCTCTCAAATAAATAAAGAAAATCTTAAAAAAAAAAAGAAGTTAATTTGCATAAAATTAATTGAATCTGTCTTTGTTCTTGATTGTTGTGTAAATCTGTCAGGAGGAAAATTAAAAACAAAACCTTCATTGAGACATTGACACTCAAACCCAGATTGTGGAGAGCATGATGTTTGAATTATTCCTCGAGCTCTACATGGGGTTTATTTTAGAGAAATGGGGTAGGCAGAGAACGCTAGTCAAGAAGATGTGGTGACATGTATGTGGGTTGTATGACAGGGACAGGGACTCCACTGTGGCTGCCCTCATGGGGGTCTGAGGACAAGTATAGAGAGAAGGAGTCCTTGGGTCCCTGTATTAGTTTCCTGTGGCTTGTATAAGAAATTGCCACAAACTGGGTGGTTTCAGACAACAGAAGCTTACTTTCTCATGGTCCTAGAAGCCCGAAGTGCAATCTCATTTTATTAGGCTAGGATCCAGGTGTGTGCAAGGCCATGCTCCCTCTGGAGGTGCTAGAGAGAATCTGTTCCTTGTCTCTTCCAGTTTTTGGTGGCTGCCAAAATTCCTGTATCAGAGGTGATGCCTGCTTGTGCCTCCATCCCTCCGAACTCTGCCTGCGTTCACTCTGCCTCTCCACTCTGAGCCCCATCTCCCCCCGCTTCCCACTTAGAAGGACACTTGCGATGGCATCTAGAACCCAACCTGATCATCTCTCCATGTCAACATCCTCACTTTCATCACATCTGCAAAGATCTTTTTTCCTTATAATGTGACATTTATAGGTTCCGGGGATTAGGACCTGGTGCCTTGGGGACCATTATTCAGCCTACTAGAACCCAGATGGTGTAAGTGAGCCCTTAAGCTTTCCGTGCCTAGAAAATGAGGATTTGGACAATGCAAGGATTTATGAACATTATTATGATGTCATCTGGTAAATAAATCCTTCTGTATCCACCTTGGACAGATATTTTCTAGTGGCTTATTGTGCTTGTCTTGTGTCTTTGGGCAACAACAGGTATGTGGTCCTTGGACCTTGTAACCCCTTCCAGTCACTATGCCTGGGAAAGAGTTTTTATTTGCTAGCTCCTGGTGCTATTATTATATCTTTAGAAAACAGGGTGGGGGACATTCTTTTTAGACTGGATTGGGAGCCAGCTGGTGTGTACATTTAAATGAAAGGGCACAAATCTTTTCTGAGTTCAGCTTCCTTGTAAATGAACATAAAGCATATTTATTTAGAATCATAATTGCCTTCGTCAGCAGAAGCACAAGGGCTGGTACAGGATGCTGGGAGGTCCTGGAATACATATTCCATTTATTTCTGTCCCGATTGGGATCAGTAGTGCAGCTCATAAATAAGAAAAAAAAAAAACAATTTTGCTAAACATATTAGTATGGAAAGACAGTTAAGTGTTGAAAAAGAGAACAGAACAATTGTTTGAATTGTTTGTAGGCAGGAGCAAGTGATACATTTCTCATCGCGATCAATTTCTGATTCAGTAAAAAGTTGCTGCCTCTTCCACTATTGTTTCTGATGCCTCAATCTTCATTCTTTCTGGAAATAATTTTTTTCATCTCTCTGTTGAACGTCTTCTTGCAACTCCTAAAATACTATAGTTGGCAGTATTTTGTGTGTGGGGGAGTGTGGAGGGAGAAGATTAATAAGACAGAAATGAAATCGTTTCTTGTTTTCAGTGTTTCCTTGGTTACACTGGTTGAGAGTGCATTCCTTTTGCATTTTCAGGGCTTTCAAAACACACACCAAAAACTGCAGATGAGACATTGCCGGTTAATACCACAGACCTTGCTCTCATGCAGCCTATGAGTGAGTGAGCAAGATAAGAGTCCGTGGGATGCCATGTGGATAAAAGGCCAACAGAGTGGAATGGACAGCCCTTGTGAAAATTACCAAGTCCCAGAAGATGTTGCACGTAGCAAAAGTATAAAATTAAAAAATATTTCAGTATCATGGGAAAATAACTTTATTATAAATCTGCAACGGGAAAGAATACGTTTTTATCGTGTTACCCAGTTTATAAGTTTCTTTCGTATTTGTATATATAGTAATCTGAAATGTACATTCATCCAAGTGTTTAAACAGTGGGTGAGTCAAGGTAGAACCCAGTGTTCTTTTCACTACATTACACTACTGTGATGGTGGACAAAACCTGCCTCAAAGACGTAGCACTGTGCACCTCCCACATACCTACCTTTATATTTGTTGTTTAAATGCTTTTTTGAAATGAAGATTCTATTTATCTATTTATTTGACAGAGAGAGAGAGTGAGAGAGAGAGAGAGAGAGAGAGAGCACAAGCAGGAGGAGCAGCAGAGGGAGAGGGAAAAGCAGGCATCCCAGTGAGCAGGGAGCCCAACATGGGGCTCCATCCCAGGATCCTGGGATCATGACCTGAGTTGAAGGCAGATACTTAACTGACTGAGCACCCCCAGGCACCCCTGTTGTTTAAATGCTTTGAATAGAATGTACAACTTGGCCCAGTAAGGATGGCGTGTTGTAACAGGGAAATGATCTTTGTTCCTTTATCCAAAAAGATATCAGGGCAACATTGCATCACATGATAAAGAATTTCTTCCTCGGGATGAGTACCCCTCACGCATTACCTGGGATTCTTACTAAACATGAAGATTTTCCCTTCTCATCTCAGATCTCTGAAGCAGATAGTAACGAAGCACACTAACATTTGAGTAGCACTGTCCTTGGCTATCTTGTTCTGTGGTTGATATAGATATTCTTTCTCTGTTATCTACAACGTCCATTGGAGACACCACTGTTGCTATGACAGTGACTAACTGCAGACTTATTTTGCTGTGGGCACCCACCCCATACCTCCTTCATGTTTAACCAGTGATAGGAGAAGCAGTTGCAGTCCAATCTAAAAGACCTGTTGAGTGTGCTGGGTTATGCTCTAGACATCCGTGTGGCAGCACTCCAGCAGCCTCGCGGAGCACCAACTCCTGAGTCCATTTCTTGGGTGCATTCCACATAGAGGGTGGAGGTCAGACTTTGATGGGAGGGGCAGATAAGAGGGAGTCTCAGGGAGATTCTGGTAGTTATCTGGGGACTGAGGTCTATTTTGATTCCTACATATGCTTCTCGTAAGCAGTGTCCTTTTAGGCAAAAAAGATAAATTTTCTTTTGTTTATGTGACTTATGTTTGGGATTATCATTTTTTTTTCTATTAGAAGTTCTGCTACTACCTCCATTTCAGATTACCACCCCTCCACCTCTTGCCTCCCCTCACCCTTGTTAACCAAATGCTATTTCGCACAAGTTTCTGCTCTTCATGGAAGAACAACCTCAAGGGAGGAAAAATGGTTGGTCTAAGCCAATCAAGGAGGATCCGTGCTCCTTGCCAAAGACTGGCCCAGTCAAGGTCATGCGACATCATTCTGGCCAATGCCATACAAAGGGAAGTCTGTGGAGGTGCTTTCTGCAGAAATGTTTTCTTAATTCTCAAAAATAGATGTTTAGGAAGAAGAAGATATTTTCTGCTGCTCACATTTTTGTTTCTGCATGTGATGTTTGGAGCTGTGGCAGTCATCTTGGGATAATAAAGGAATCCACCTGAGGAGACCATGCTAAGTATGACTGAGAGGAAATGTAGAAGGAACCTTGGGTCCTTTCGAGCTCATGGGGCTGCCTGATTGACTAAGACTACAACCTTCTCTCCAAACCTCTTGTCATATGAAAATCAATTCTGGTTCATGATCTGGGTTGGAAAGAATATAGCACCTACTCGCATTTGAACTTAATGGACACGGCTCAAAAGTTTGCGGAGACAACCTTTACTTTAGCTGGAGATTTCAGAGCAGTATTTTAAAAAATTTAGTATGTATTTGAATCTGAGGAACTTGTTAAAGCAGAGATATGAATGAAGATTTCTGGCCAGGACCATAAATTCTATGTTTCTTGTGTGGTCCCAGCAGATACCACTGCTGTTGGTCTATAGACCACGATTTCAAACATTGAAGGCTAAAAACTCATACAACTCAACTTTCCTCTACCAGGGTTCCTTTTGGGTCAGGCCACTGTGAGCCAACTACTACCCTGGGGGTGGGGGGAAACAACCTTTTTTTTTTTTTTAACAGAAAGTTTGAGATTGGGTTAAATGCTATTTAACTCAGAGAATAGAAATCTGAGAAGTCTTATTTTGATTTTACACTATTTTGTATCTGTGACAGAGCAAACTTCTCACCTCCCCAAAAGAGAAAGATTTTAAAAAAGTAACATCCTTTTCTTTCTATGCATAGAATGCAATAGGAAATGAGTGAGTACACACCAGCAATTGAGGGTAAATGTTTAGACAGCCATAACAAACCTAGAGTAATTGATGTTTCAACTCTAAGAAAATATGTTGTTATTTAAACTCAAGGATAATGCCACCATCAGTCCCTAGGAACAACACCTTTTTCTGAGTAGTGGTGAAGGAATGACACAGAGTCATTTCATATGAAATCTGACTCGTCTCATAGAAATTATGGGGGCATTGGACTGGTCAAGGGTGCAGACACTGTTATTAAGGCAAATGAAATTTATGTGTCCATATGAATCTTGAAAGTGTGACTTCAGTCTCAGGAACACTGTGGTTTGAATAAATTATATCCCTTCATTTATTCATTAATTCATTGACCAAATATTGAGAATTTTCTGTGTACCAGATACTGTGCTGGGGTTATAAGAAGATATAAACAGATAAAGTCTCTAATCTTGAGGAATTTAAACACAGTCTGTGAGAAAGGCTGAGATGGAGGCATGTCATAGTAAGTTATAGTGAAGGAAGCATTCAAGGCTGTCATAGGCAAGCAGGAAACAGTCCACAAGTTAGTAATGTTTGAGCTGTGACTTGGAAATGATTAGAACATGGCAGGCAGGCTAGGGTAAGAAGAAGGTTAGAGGAAGTCATTGTAGAAAAAGAGAAAATTGTGTGCAATGATGTGTAGGCTTGAGGAAGCTGTATCCAGGCAATAGAAAGTAAAGAACAAGGAAATGAGAAATTTACATGAAACTCATGCAAGTGCTTAGTTTTTATTATTTCTGTACTTTCTATAATATGGCACCCAGAAAAATAAGTTTAGTGATAGAAGTCTTAAATGTACATTTGAAACAAGCAGATTGGCACATGGGATGTTCATTGAATGTATTGTGTGAACTCTCCTGGGGCAGACAGGAATTGTGAGCTATGGGATGAGTTGGTATAAGGCAATTTGAAGAGGTAGAACCTGTGGGGTCTGGACAGCATTTGCCTCATCTAAAGGCACTCAGTGGAAATGAAAATTAAATTATCTCCATCCCATACTGCACAGCACATCTGCAGCAGGATTTGGCCCATAGGTGGCTTATGTTTTGGCTCCTCTTTTGGCTTAATATTATTTTAAGGAGGAATATCCTGAAATTAATCCCTACTTTGCTTGAGGCTAGGAGCATTAGGTAGCTTCAGCCAGAACTTGGGGAGCCTATTTTGGACTCTGTGGTCAAATTGCAGTCTAGAGATAAAAGCTGAGTGATCAGAAATCTTGAAACTATGTTGGACTCAGTAGATTGGCAAATGGTATCATGGCTGCCAGTGGGCTCTTCAGAATTTAAGCTAACATTCTTATCCTCTTTGAAATAAATTTAATAACTGGACTCTCATCATCAGAGTTACTTAGTAAAGCAACAACCGACTTCTGTCACAGAATGTTTCAGCATTCTCCCAGGTAATATGCAGGATTTCTTAATTCTGGGTATCTGACTGTCCAGCTGATGTGATGGAGAAGGGACCCAAATGCCAAAGGGGTCTAAATCCTTCAGTGCATTTGAACAATGTTAGGGAGAGATCATTAGGAAAATGTAAGAAAGGACCTCCTAGGAAACAGTCTTTGGATTAGGAGACACCTACAGTGTTTAATAGGTGATGGGGATTAAGGAGTGCACTTGTGGTGAGAGCAGCAGGTGTTGTGTGGAAGTGTTGAATCACTGTATTGTACACTGAAACTAATATTACACTGTATGTTCCCTAACTTGAATTTAAGTAAAAACTTAAAAAAGTAAAGAGACACCTACCACGGCAATGTGATCAATTCATTCCACCACTTGCTACCTTTAGTCATGTGCTTTTAGGGACTTGAATCTGGGAGAAATTGTAAAATGTACTGGAAAAAGTAATTTTTTTCATTCTTATAAACTTTGTTAAGACATTGGAATACAGTCACATCTTATATCCTGTGGAGTTGTAGGAACTAGGATATTAATCAAGTCCAGCAGGTTTTCACTATCCAAACCAGTCTTTGTTTTCTCTGAAGTTATCCCAGAAACCTGCAGGGCCATGATCCATGGAAAGAGGATCAATGCACTGCTGTAGAGTAGGGCTGCCAGATTTAGCAAATAAAAATATGAGACAGCCAGTTAAATTTGAATTCCAGAAAAATAATAATTTTTGCACAAGTAGGTTCTACATATTGCATAAAACCCCACTAGATTTTGGACTTTTGGTTCTCCATGACATTCTTGTATTCTACAGAGTTCTAACTAAGAGAAATTGACCTGAAAGCCATTTTGACTTTGACTTTCACCTAGTATGGGAATTAGCTACCAAGAGGTTCCTGGAATTGTAATTACCCATTGTAAACCAGAGGGCTTTCCATCATTCATGTTCATAGAAGGAATAAACCTTTTATGCTACAGAGGGGCCTTTATGAAGGAGAGTTGACCTGACTTGTAGAAAGTGTAGGAGTCAGTAATTAGGATGGTTTTATGACCTCCTTTCTCAGGAAAGAAGAGCAGTTGACAATTTGGCTTCTGATCCATATTTACAAAAGATGTCAGAAACTACTGTTTTGGGGTTCGTAGCATTTTAACAATTTTGTAAGATTTCCAGAATCTTTGTGATTTCTCATCTCTTTTATTTTAGTAATCTCTGTCTGATTTCCCAGAGTAACTGGCAGTGAAACCCTTAACAAGATTGAAGAGTGGGTTTCTGGCTCAGGATCACAGTGAAGCAGATAAACTAAAAATTTGCTACTACAATGCTCAAAAGTGTGTGGTAACATCTAATGCAAATACTTCTAAATGCATAGCTGAGAAAAGCAAGAAAATAAAATCTCAGGTGTTAGAAACTAAGCCAGAGCTGAAAACCAGAGCAGAAAGCACAAAACCACAGCAGAATTTCTGCTGACTGAACTGGGACTGTCTGTCTTGATGTTATGGCATGGATTTTAACAATTGTGAGGTGAGAGGGGATGAATGTTGTCCCTTTGTGAGGTGGGTCTTGTAACTTACACATCTGTCTTAAGTTGGACACTTAAGTGACCCACCTGTGGACTAGAAAATTATTGCCCCTGGGGCAAGCCAAGCACAAGGTATTTTTCCTGTCTGCTGGGCTCTTGGTAAAAATTCAAAACTATAGATGTCAGTCTCCATCATTTAGGGGTTTGAATTTTATAACAGGTATAGTCTGAGACTTCAGTTTACTATAGAAGTGAGAAAAACAGATTTTGGTGGACATTTAAGCAAACTTCTCGGCATTATTCTTTTACATTTTAATAATTTCTGAGTGTGGAAGGCCATTTTTATGTAAGTTGCAAAACCCTTAGACCATTAAGCGAATTGATTAATTTAGCCTCATAAATATAAAAAAATAGTATCTGGAAAAATCACCATGACTGAAGTCAAAAGATATGATTATTCTTAGAAAAATACAACTCATTTGTCAGAGAAGGGCCTAACTCCTGAATGTATGAAGATGGTTTGAATCAAAATAAAAGAATTATATCTATGTATTCTTCTAAGAATTTTATAGTTTTAGTTCTTACATTTAGGTCTTTGATAAGTTCTGAGTTTATTTTTGTAGTGATGTGAGGTTGGGGTCCAACTTTATTCTTTTGCATGAGGCTGTTCACTTGTTACAGCACCATTTGTTGGAAAGGCTATTATTTCCTCATAAAATTTTCTTGAAATCTTTGTCAAAAATCAGTTGACTGTAAATATAAGCATTTAGTTTGGACTCTCAGTTTTATCAAATAGATCTATATGTCTACATTTTTTCTAGTACCACACAGTCCGGATTATAGTAGGTTTGTAGTAAGTTTGAAATCAAGAGGTATGAGTCTTCCAACTCTGCTCTTTTTTTTTTTAAACTATTTTAGCTATTCTGAGCCCCTTGCACTTCTACATTCATTTTAAGATAGGCTTGTCCATTTTTGCAAAAAATATAGCTAAGAGTTTAGTAGGGATTGCATTGAAGGTGTAGATTGATATGGGAAGTATTGCCATATTAACAATATTAAGTCTTTGGATCCAGGGACATGAAATGTCTTTGTATTTATTTAGGTCTTTAATTTCTTTCAACAATCTTTTTTGTTTGTTTTTAGCTTTCAATTTACAATTCTTACACTTTTGTTAGATTTATTCCTAACTATTTTATTCTTTTTCTTTCTCTTTTTCTTTCCTTCCTTCTCTCTCTCTCTTTCTTCCTTTCTTTCTTCTTCTTCTTCTTCTTCTTCTTTTTTTTTTTTTTTTTTTTGAAATAGAGAGTGTAAGCAGGGTGAAAGGGGCAAAGGGAGAGAGGGGGAGTGAGAGAGAATCCCAAGCAGGTTCCATGCCCAGTGTGGAGCCTGACATGGGGCTTAATCTCATGACCCAAGATCATGAACTGAGCTAAAATTAATAGTCCAACACCTGACCCTATTTTATTCTTTTTGATGTTATTATAAATGAAGTTGTTTTCTTAATTTCATTTTCTTAATATCAGTTTTCTTAATTTTTAATTTTATGTGTATAAAAATCCAGTTGATTTCTGTATATTAACTTATATCCTGCAAACTTGCTGAATTCATTTGTTAGCTTTACTAGTTCTTTGTGGATTTCTTAGGATTTTCCACATACAAAATCAGGTAATCTACAAATAGAGATAGTTTTACTTCTTCTGTTTCAACTGGGTAGCTTTTACTTATTTATATATTTACTTTTGCCTAGTTACCCTGGCTAGAGTCTCCAGTACAATGTCGGATAAAATGGCAAGATTAGATATTTTGTCTTATTCTTTAAAATTGCTTTTTTTTTAAAGATTTTATTTATTTATTTGACAGACAGAGATCACAAGTAGGCAGAGAGGCAGGCAGAGAGAGAGGAGGGAAGCAGGCTCCCTGCTGAGTAGTGAGCCTAATTCGGGGCTTGATCTCAGAACCCTGGGATCATGACCTGAGCCGAAATCAGAAGCTTTAACCCACTGAGCCACCCAGGTGCCCCTATTTTGTCTTATTCTTGATCTTAGAGGAAAACACTTTCAGTCTTTATTAAGTATGTTCTTAGTTGTTTTTTTGTAAATTTCCCTTATCAGGTGAAAGTCTCTTTTAGTCCTAGAATTTTTTTTTTTTTTAATCATGGAAGATGTTAGATTTTTGTCAAATGTTTTTTTCTGTATCTATTAAAGTGATCATATGGTTTTGTTCTTTATTAACATAATATGTGGCATTTGTTAATTTTTGCATATTGAACCAACACCCTGGGATAAATCCCACTTGACCATGGTGTATAATCTTTTTATGTTGCTGAACTCAGTTTACTGGTATTTTGTTAAGAAATTTTTCATCTTTATTTTTTAGAGATATTGGTCTATAGTTTTCTTATAATGCCTCTGTCTGGTTTTGGTACTGGGATCTTCTATTCTTTGTAAGAATTTGTGAAAGATTAGTGTTAATTTTTCTTAAACATTATATAGAATACACTAGTGAGGCTATCCAGGCCTGAGCTTTTCTTTGGGGGGATTGTTTTGATTACTAATTGTTTCTTTACTTTTATGTGTTTATTCAGATTTTTATTTCTTTTTGAGTCAGTTTTAATCATTTGTATATGTCTAGGAACTTGACTATTTTATCTAGGTCATCTAAATGGTTGGCATATAATTGTGATTAGTATCTTATTTTCACAGGCAGGTGTAAGAGTTGCTGAAGATGCACTACAGGAACATGTGAAGAAAATAGCTATGGATGGAGAAAAGCAAAGAGAACTCACCAGAATTAATTTTTCTAAAGAAGATAGGGGGAAAAGGAAAAGTGTAATTCTAATATTTCAGAATGTTTGGGGATTAACATGGTGTTCACACGCAGTTGCCATGCAGTGGTACAGGTGTATCCACTGTTTACAGTGTGCATCCATGGGAATTGAGTTTACTTCCATTCAGATTAGTTAGTGTCTTCACTGAACCAATTTTAAATTTTTTAAATATGACTCCTGGATAAACACTAGAAACAAATGTAGGATAATTAGAATAACAGAAGTGTTCATTTAGTAGAATTCTTCTATACTATATGACATGAAGGACTAGACATTACAAATTCATTGCTGGACAAAATGAAAGTGCACAAAACATTAGACCACTGATAGAAGTGGGAGAAGCTACTGCTAGAAACTAGAGCAATAAGGAGCATTTAGAGTATGTAGCCTTGTTAAAGGGGAAAATAAACAGTCCCTAGTAAATGAGATTTTTGAGAACTTTAAAGAAATAAATGTAAGATGGTAAGTTAGTAGAGAGTAGATGTAATGGAGGCAGCAGAGCTCAACCTTGTTTTGTATGTTGATGAGGTTTCCCAAGTAGGGTTGCCCTTATATACTACACTTAGCCTTCAAGAAGATAAGAGTTAGATGGGACATTTGAAGTCATGAGACTCTTCTATCTCAGATGGACAATATATGGTTTTAGTTATAAAGACCAGCTCCTGACTTCCACACTTTCCGTACTGTGTGAGACAATGTGCTTTTGGTTCTCACCTGTGGTTGAAGGATCTATTAGACTTTTTGCTTTATGTTTAATATTTATTTTCTTTGAATTTCTTTTCAGTGTTCCAGAATTCATTGTTTATGTACCACACCCAGTGCTCCATGCAATATGTGCCCTTTGTAATACCCACCACCAGGCTCACCCAACCCCCTACCCCCTCCCCTCCAAAACCCTCAGTTTGTTTCTCAGAGTCCACAGTCTCTCATGGTTTGTCTCCCCCTCCAATATGTTTAGTATTTCTTAAGTTTTTCCAAGGGAAAAGCCATCTTTGCTGTGATTTCTATATCTCAGTACTCTATTGAAGATTAACATATTACTAATTTTCTTACAATGAATTTAAATGAAGCTAAGAAATTGAACTCAAAGCACTTTGTGATTTGTCCACTTCCTAGGATAGCTTATTTGTCTTAAATCTTGAAAAACTGAGCTACTACATGTAACTAAGTTTTCCCAAATGTTATTTGTTTAGGTATCATACCTTTTCATTTTAGCCGTATTGAACAGTATCTTTCTGAAATCTATTACACTTGTCAGCCTTGTTGAATAGAATATATAGAACATGGTTTTATCTTTTCTTTTTTCAGAATGCTTTTATGATTATCTTTTAAAAGACTTTTTGTTCACATCACTTAAAATTTATATATTATTCAATTGCATGAAAATTTATAATTTACTTAATAGTTTTTCCATTATTGGATGATAAGACTATTTCAACTTTTTTTTCCCTTTTCATGAATGCTGCTGTGATGAGCACCTTTATATAGGCTATTATTAAACACACATATTATTTGGTATTACTTAAAATCTGGTGCTTCCAGGTCACTGAAGAACACAGGGTTATTTGACACTACACTAAAAGGCATAGTATGTTATGCTTTTATTTTCATAATTTCCTGTTTTAATTTTTTATTTTCTCCCTTGGTGTCAGATTGTTCCTCACTCTAAGCATTCCCACTTTGTTAAAAATTTCCCCTGAATTCTATTTTTCCATATTTCAAATCAGTTGTAAAATAAGAAACCAGGTAACTGAGTGTGCTATACTTGCATATGAAGAAAGGCAGGTACAGGGTAAGTACCTTGTAGGAGAAAATACCCAAGTTTTATTAAATAAAATTATTTACCCAGACCAGATAATTTTTTAAAAACGAAACTTCAGATTTGTTGGATGAAGTTCTTATTACTCAATTAAAATTTTAAGAAATAAATCTAAAAACAATAATAAGATTTCAGTTAGGACATGCCCTTGGTAACAAGTCCACTGAGATTTGTGAGCGAGGGGAAATATCTTATTTTTATGACTGGGTGAAGTGGTGTGAATTCAGGAGGGTTTAGGAAGGAGGGAAGCATTAGAATTTATGGATTTGAGGAAATGGGATGATCTGCTTGGTTGCATTCCAGCACCACTCACTCCCTAGACATATAAACTGCCACCCAGTTTAATGTGTTGTTGAATAGTCATTTCATCCAGGGCTCCATGACATTTATTCCATGACACACAGGCCTCTACCTGATCTATTTGGAATGTAATATATTATCAGTCATGGCGGCTCATGCTAACTGCTGAATATCAAAGTTTATAAGCTAGCTTCCACCTCTTAGGTGATGATCCCAGCAGTTCACAAGGGGAGGTACAAATGTACAAATCATTACACATGACTTTGAACTTGCTTGCAAAAACCCTGGGGTGGTATTTTTGAATTGAAGTCATTTTGGCTGAATACAAGGCCCAGAATTGCCAAATGTAAATTTGAAGATTGGATGCCTGGAGGCTCTTCATGGCTAATGGCACATAGAAAGCTTTTCCATGAGAAACCAGGACCCATCTTCTAGAATAAAGTTGACTAAAAAGGCAGGTTGGGATGGCCAGAGAGTTCATATGGAGTCTGTCTCTTGTCCTCAATAGGCCCCATGTTTAGCAATCTTCTGTTATCAGAAGATTAACCTAAATTAATTTGGGTGGGGATATGAAATATATAATGGTGTCTCTGAGTGGAAATGATATGAGAAAATGTTATGTAATAGGAGAAGACAGACTTTGGAATATTGTACTACATGTGAAACACACATACACATATATAAATACACACACACACACACACACACACACACACACACCCCAAACCAGGAGACTTGAGTTTTAGTCCTGGCTATAGAAAGCATCCATTCTTTGATCTTAAGTCATTTAAATCTTCTGTGTCTCATCTATGACATAACTAGGAATGGATAATGGGCAACAGTTCAATTTATAATGTATTAGAAACTGTATTAACCAGGGAGTAGGTGGAGTCATTATAACAAAAAGATATTATTGGACTTGCTTTAAAAATTATTGGGGTGCCTGGGTGGCTCAGTTGGTTAAGTGTCCAACTCTTGGTTTTGTGCTCAGGTCGTGGGTCAGAGTCATAAGATGGAGCCCTTCATTGGGCTCTGCATGCAGAGGGGAGTTTGCTTCTTTCCCTCTCCTCCACCCTCTCCCTCCACTTCTCCCCCCACTTTATCTCTCTATATTAAATGAATGTCTTTTAAAAATTATGTAAAAACTTTGATTTTTCCAGACTATTACTTGACAAAATTCCATGGTGAACTACTCACTAGGGTGATGGATTGTCAGTCTGGCAAAATGCAGCAATCAGATATTCTTTATTGACCTTACAATTGTGCTATTCTTTTTTGCTTTTGTATAAAATAATAATGTTCACAGATTCACTTATCTTACTACATGCACATTTACAATCCATATTCATGTTAGGTCTGGTCACCCTTTATGTTTACATTGTTTGGAATTCTACCATTCCTAGTACTTTAAAATATCTTCTTTTATATTCAAAGGGCCCTCCTTTGAGTGAATGATCCATGTATTTTAATTGGGGGGAAAATGTAACCTAAAGGTAATGATAAAATAAAAATTTACCCTCAAATAAAAGATAAGGATAGGACCCTCACAGCTGAGATGACCTGCATCCTGTTGACTAAATCTAATCTGAGGCAAAGTGACCAAACTAGTTCTTTCAGTGTATACACAACCTTTGAGAAAATGACAATTAAGTAATTAATGAGATGTCTGTGCAAATCATAAGTGCATTTACATTTGTAAAACATGGTTGAACAAAATAGTTTCATTGCCTTTCTCCTCTGAAACCACTCTTTTATCCACCACAGTCTGGTTAATAAACACTAGTCTTCACATGATACCTTGAGACAAACAGGAAGAAGCATTGAAATCACTGTTATAGGTCACATGGTCAAGTCTCATGTAAACCATCAGTTTTCAAACATTCCTTCATGGCAGAACCCTGGGAGAGCTTCTAAAAATATGGATCCCTGAGCCTTACCCCTATCTTCTGAGTTTGAATCTTGGGTTGTTGGGTCGAGAAATCTGTAAGTTTTTTAGAGGTGGGAGAGCTAGCCTAGCCCTTGTCTGCGTGTCTGCATGGGATCCACTATCCCAGAACTTTCTGGAAAGATAGGTATACACATTATTTAGAAAAATCTATAGGAATTTTTAAGTTTCCTCAGATAACTTTGGGGGCATGATTTCAAACGTAACGACTCCTATAGTTTGGGAATTCTTTTTCAGATCTAACCCATATCCTTCATGCTCATTAAGTCTATTTTGTTTTTGGTGACTGAAGAACAACTGATGATATTCGGGCATCATTTACATGTGGGAGTCTGGCATAGAGTGAATAGCTGGCAAATAGCCTCACTATTTCTATTCTCTAGATAACTAGTTTTATTTCCTTTACTGTTGCCCATCATTTCTATTTCCTAACTTTTAAATTATTTAATATTCTCTTCCAATTCTCATTCTTCTCCAGCTAGAGAGAAACAGGAGGAGTAGAACAAGCAAGGGACAAGACCCATAAAGCCTTCCATATCTGAGTCGCTAGCTATTGTATCTTTGTCAAGTCGTTCATTTAATCATTCATTCTTTTGAGAAATATGCATTGGCTTGCTATTGCATAACAAGTAATCACCAAAATCTCAGTGATAGATAATGAAAAACATGTACTTGGCTTACATATCCATGGTGACTGCTGATCTCTGCTGAGTTCACTCATGTGCCTCTGGGTTGGTTCAGGATTGCTTGTGAGTGGCTGGGTCCAGCTAATGTGGTCCTGCAATACTTGTCTCTTGTCCACCTGCCTGGCCCTGTGGACTGCTCTGGACATGTTCTCATGGAGATGGTAGAGGGGCAAGAGAACTAATGGAAATATATAGTGTCTTTCAAATCTGGAATGGTGTTGAAACAATAATTTACCACTAATGTCTACTCTCTTCCAGGGCCATTTCCCTTTTTTTTTTTTTTTTTTTAATCTTTTGAGTCCATATTTCCTATTTTAGGAAACTGAGACAGTGATACTTACTGTTGATTCTCAACTTTGGAGGTTTTTTTTTGGATGAAATCTGAAACTGATCCCTGTATGCAGAAGGCAGGGAGAGACCAAAGAGACCACTGCAGATCAGTAGGTAGCAGATTTTTTTTTTTTTAAAGGGAGTGTGGAGGGAGAGAGAAAGACCAAGAGAGAAAGGGAGAGAAAGGAGGGACAAAGGGAGAGAGAGAATCCTAAGTAGGATCCACACCCAGTATAGAACATGATGCCAGGTTTGTTCTCAGCCCTGAGATCATAACCTGAGCCAAAATCAAGAGTCGGACACTTAACCGAGCCATCCAGGTGCCCCTGTAGGTGCCCTGTTTAATAAGCAAGGAAGTTGACATCCAAGGCTTGTCTTTGGGGGCTGCAAGTGAGTAGATGTCAGTCCCTGCCCTCCAGATCTTAAGTTTATATAGAAGCCTTGATGGGTTTCATTCATGTACACTGTTCAGAAGAACTCAACAACATATTATTCTCTCAAAGCTGCATCTTTGAAAATGGCTCCATCTGTGGGGATGGTAAGCAGAGCATACATTCCAGGACAGGACAAAGTGGGGTGGGGGCAGTGAGGGGTGCCTGATTGCCTGCATCTGTGGGGATAGTAGGCAGAACATACATTCCAGGATGGGGAGGGTTGGGGAATGGTGAAGAGTGACTGATTCCCTGTGTCCAGCTCTTGTGTCAACCAGAGGTCAAGTCCTCTTGATATCCTCCTCCAACATCTGCTTTGGAAACTTCATAGTTTTGTAATAAGGCTTGGAAAAGATGTTAAAGAGCTTAGCCAGCTTTTAGTATGGAATCTTTGGGCTTTCCAGACCTGATTTCCAGCAAAGACTGCCAAGTAGAGAAGGCAGAGCTGTCAGATGCTTGGTTGATAATGGTCAGGATGGAAGTTCCTGACCTCGTGGAACTTACAGACAGACACAAATCAGAGAGTCATTAAAGAAACACACACAGAATTTAAGGTACTAGGAGAGTATGTGCTGGGAGTGATTGACCTCCCAACACAGAGAGGTCAGACTGACATTCTCCAGGCAATTGCTGGTAGAACTGAGCACTTAGAGTTATTTAAGGACTCAATCAGAAAGGTGGGCTGGGAGGGATGGGGACCATCTGGTAGAAGGGTGGTACGAGGAGATTAGGAACATGGGTGAAACTGAGAGGTGAGGGGACCACAAAGCATGAGGCCAGGCAGGTGAGTTGGAGGGGGGAAATTTGAGGGATATAGATGGCCACCTTTTGGCCTGTAGTGTGAATCTTAATAGGCTGACTTTTCTAGACTGCATGCTGAGATGCCCTAGGTTGTCATTATGGATTCACAGGGGCATTATATTTTAAAATTTTGAGGGAAACAGCAACATCTGTTGGGCACCATGTGAACTACTCCTCTGAATTATCTGTATTAATTACTTAATAAATGGAACACTTAGGTGTTCTTTTTGGCCTAGGGGCTCTGGAAAAAAAAAATGTTGAGACACAAAGTCACTGTGAGCAGAGCAATTTGGGAACCTGTCCTAAGGGTGATCTAAAGCCACAGAGGGTGACTTGTGTCCTAAAGAGGGTGCAGATCAGATTTGCATATAGAAAAGAGAACTCCAGCGAAAGGTGGGATGTGGCTTAGGAGGAGCATACAGATGTGGAAGCATAGGACAATGAGAGAGGAGAAAGAATGAGGGTGGCCTGGGAGTCCCCAAAAGCCAGGTCAAGGGTATCCTCAGCTTCTCCTCTATGGCCCAGCATAAGTCCTGATTGTTATTAGACCTGCACAGAAAGCGTGTCCTAACATTTTTGGTTTTGATTTATAAAATTGGAAACTTTATCTTGGGCATTTTTTTTGCCAGGTATAATCTGGAGTTGGGTCTAATTTGACTGAAATATGCTTGCAGAAGTCCTAAGTGAGCTGGTGGAAGTTTCTATGGCCTACACACAATCTTCTTTTACCCACAGTAAGGAATAGGACTTGGGGAATATAACATATTCCAGACCAGATCACATGAATTGAAATTCCAACTCTGCCGCTTACAAACTCTGTCACCCTTGGGATGTCATTATCATCTCGTGGCCTCACGCACTTCACGGGGCTGTTGCAAAGATAAGAAGACAGCCACTTGAATTGCTGAGAGCAGAATCTGGCACACTGTTAGGATTTTGCAAACACTAGCCATTGTCATTGTTATGATCATGATTACCTCCCCTCCCTGCCTCCTTAGGTCTCATAAAAATTCCAGAGACATATAGGGGTGCCTGAGTGGCTCAGTCGATTAAGCATCTGACTCTTGATTTCGGCTTAGGTCATGATCTCTGGGTCATGGGATCAAGCCCTACATCGGGCTCCATGCTGGGTGTGAAGCCTGTTTGGGATTCTCTCCCTCCCTCTCCTTCTACACTTTCCTAACTCACTCTCTCACTCTCTTAAAAAAAAAAAATCCAGAGGCATATAACACCATGTACAACCTTATCCACAAATGAGAAATAAGAGTTTGGATGGATGTAACAAGGTAAGGGTACTGTTTTGGTTATGGGTTTTGGTACTAAAGGTCAGGGCTGTCTTCCTTCTGGGCCAGATTGGGCCAGATTCTTCCACGAGTTTGTGGTGCCTCACACCACACTGTGGTAGAGGTGGCCATCAGGACCCCATGTTCACTGCAGTGTGGGCCGCACGTTTGGGCATTTTCATTTGGGCAGCCAGCTTGCTCAACTCTGTAAGTATGAGACCATGAAAAATAATGTCTGCTGTTGTGTTTTGGGAAAACATATTATTGCTTTGCTTCTGATCTGTGAGATTACAAAGGATGCTGTGATGTGTTCGTGTGGTTAAATTAGGTAATTATGACGAGTGGAAAACACCAGGCTCCTCACACTCCCTATAAGGATGAATGGGGGTTGATTAGAATTTTACCAGAGCATCTTTACCTCCATCAATCCTTCCCCCAAACCTCTTAAAATAATGGGAAAATAACATAAAGTTCCTGATACAAAAAGGAGCGTAAATTCCCTTTAAGAATAAATCTCTACAATTGTTCTTAATATTTAGATACATGAGAGGTGTCGGATAAGATAGTCTCAATATATTCCAGTCACAACGGGTGGGTTGAAGTCTCGCTTTTCATTGTTTGTTCTTTGTTTATGACCTTGTGACCAAGATTAAATAGCGTAAGAGTCAGCAAATGCCAAGGGTGACATTTTGAGAGGGTTGGTCTGCCAGTGAAGAGCTCTCACGCATCCTTTCACACTGTGCAGCTTCTCCTGGCCTCGGCCAGCTGCTTGGTTGTTAGATAATTTTCCTGTGGAAAAAAACCAAACAAATAAGCCTGACCCTTGGAATGGTAAATAGGAACAGGCGATCATTGAAATAGCAGCTAAAAAGAGAAACCATTTGAAAAAATTCCAGAAGAACAAATGACCTTGGACATACTCTCCTCACATATGGAATGAAGATAATTATGTTTTTATTTTTTTTACTTTTATTTTTAAATTTTTTATTATTTATTTATTTATTTATTTGACAGAGATCACAAATAGGCAGAGAGGCGGTGGGGGGAGGGACAGGCTCCCTGCTGAGCAGAGAGCCCGATGTGGGGCTCCATCCTGGGACCCTGGAATAATGACCTGAGCCGAAGGCAGAGGCTTTAACCCACTGAACTACCCAGGTACCCCGAGAACTATGTTTTTAGAGTAATGGTTCTTCACCCTGGGGTGCAGGTTGGAATCATCTAAGAATCCTTCAGAGCACCATAGTGCTATGAAGTCAGGGCTGGGGATGGGGGAGCAGGAGGGGAACAGGGTCATCAGCCTTTTGTAAAAGCTCTCTGGGTCATTCTAAAGTAACCAGGGTTGGGTGCCCTTCCTAGTCCAGGAACATTTATAGAAGAAAGAAATACATAGTAACAGAATGTGGAGCATCCCCAGATCTCCAACATGGAGAAGGAGGAGGCATGGTTTAGCCTTCTGGAGTCTAAATCCTTTTTAGCTGATTATTAGCTGAGTTACTTTGGGAAATCACCAACATCTGTTAGCCTCAATTTCCTCCTCCATAAAATGATATTAACTGGCATAAAAATGCCTATTCCAACAGGTTTTTGGAGATTTCCGTGAGATGTGGCCAGGGAAGTCTCTGGTCTCCCCCTCATATTCACCTCAAAGCAGGACTCTGGCATTTTCTGTACTTTGTTACACACCGAAAACAAATCTAAAGTCACATAGCATGAGCCAGGGGGAAAGATTTTGCTGACAGCCTCCTAGGGAGTAAGAATGACATGGGAAACAAAAGCAAAGGAAAAATTAAATTTCCTTACTACCCACAGCCCACTGACAAGTCCTTGAAACAGGCAGAGTGACATTCCTCTAGAAACTCAGCTGTGTCGATGTTAATACTTTGTGGAGGGCAAAAGGCAATCTTAGCCCCACCCCCAGGATCCTGTAAGTCTACTTTAACATGTAAAAATTCCTTTGGAAACTTCCATCCTCCAAGATATATTTTGGCAATCATCCCCCAAGCATATGGCCCACAGATACATATCTGAAGGGTCTCATGACTAAGGTTTTATTAGATGGCAATAAATGACCATTCCCCAACAAGAGCTAGCCCCCTCAAGGTTCTAGAAACCTTGCTTCCAAATTCCTTAGAGGCTTTTGCTATCCCTAACCCCCTCCCAACTAGAAAGTATATAATGGGCCACTCTTCATGACCTCAGTGCAGCTCTTGCTGTCCGCGGGTCCTGTCTCCCTGTGCTTTAATAAAACCACCTTTTTGCACCAAAGATGTCTCAAGAATTCTCTCCTGGCTATTGGCTTCAAACACTTACATCTTTCCTGCATCAAGAAGATGTGGCTTTCATCTCCCTCACGCAGCAAAACTTACTATTAACTCCCATGTGACCTTTCTGACCTTCTCCAAGTCTCACAGCAGCTCCACCTCATTGACCATCCCTCCTCCAGGTGCTCCCAGTCTGCTCCAAAGCCTCTCAGCATTAGGCTGTCTGCCCCGCTCCCCACCCTCCGCATACCTGGCTATGTGGGTTGTCAGCCTAGAATAAAAAAAATGTGAGGTACAACCTAAGAAAATGGAAGGCCTGAAGGTTTCCTCCTTCTATTCCTTAAAAATCTGGGAGACGGAGAGGCATGAAGAACACATTTTTCCTTTAGGGCGTGGATTCTCAGCAGTGGCACTGTTGACATTTTGGAGTGGATAATTATTTGTTGTGGGGGTGGGGGGATGTCCTGTGTATTTGTGTTGGTTTTCTACAGTCCTATAAAGAGTTACTACAAACCAAGTGGCTTAAAACCACATCCATTTATTATCTCACAGTTTCTGTGAGTCAGAAGTGCATGTAGCTGGGTGTCCGCTCACGGTTCACAAGACTGAAATCAAGGTGTTGCTCAGGACAATTCTCATCTGAGGCTCCGCAGCCTCATGGTTGTGGGACTGTGACCTCTACTTCCTGGCTGTTGGATGGGACTTGCTTTCAGCTCCTCAAGGCCACCTGCACTTCCTGCCTCGTGGTCCCCTCTGTGGGCAGATCTCAACATGGCTCTTGGCTTCTTCAAGACTAGTAAAATCCTGTTAGCTGCTGCTTCTTATCTCTTAAGGCTCACCTGGTTTGGCGAGGCCCACGCAGGATATTTTCTCCTTTGCTTAATTCAAAGTCAGTTGATTAGGGATCTTAATTATAGCTGCAAAAATCCCTTTTGCCCTATCAAGACACATAATTGCAGGAGCCATCCCCCATCATATTTGCAGGTTTCGCCCCTAGTCAAGTGGAAGGGTTGATGCAGAGCATATGTCCCAGTGGATAGAAACCTTAGGTGCTGTCCACCGTAGCATTCTAGAATGTTTAGCAGCATCCTCAACCTCTCCCCAGATGTCAGGAGCAACGCTCTCCCCTTTCCAAAGTGGGACAACAGAAATGTCTCCAGACGTTGTCAAATGTCCCCTGAGAAACAAAATCACCTTAGGTTGAGAACCACTGTCACAGGGTTTTAACCTGTTGAATAAGCAAAGGATTCTAAAAACTCTGAAAGGAAATCACTTCCAGGATGTCCCCTTCACCAACCCTGGGACAGACTAACAAAGTGACTGCCATGGCTCAGAACGAGATGCAAATGGGCTGAGCTTTCTTGAAGCATTCATAGCAGGCACAGCACTCTGGATCTCTTGTCTGTTCCCACAGGGGATGTCACCACTCAGCCCCATGGGTGGGGCAATGCCACACTACACCTGAGGCCAGACAATGCCTGGAGGGCATGGCAGAGACTCCAAGGTCTCAGGAGTCAGACAGTTCAGAAGTCCCTTTAGGCAGTGACCAAAGCAAGAGGAATGAGAACTTGGGTCACACCAGCCACCAAATCCAGCTACAAATCCAGCAGAAGAACAAGGAACATTGGCCCAGAGACCATAAGGAGCCAGAAGACTCCTCCTTCATTGCCCAAAAGTCATATGAGCCACCCATCTTCAGGAGAACAATGCTGGGAGACTTAGCACTATAGTTAAAGAGGCTGAGAAATCCAAAAGATGTGATTTAAATCAGCTTTGATAGGGATTGGACCCTGAACAAACATAACTAAAAAGAGACAGTTTCAACCAGAAAAGACCAAGTTGTTGATTAGCTGTTCTGATTTGGTCCTATGCACACAGACGTCATTGAGAAGCACAGGGGATAATAAGGAATAGAGGGCTTTTTGCGAATAGGCTTTTTGTGAAAAAATACAGATATGCATTTTTTCTGAAGTTTTATGTGCACTGTGATTAACTTGTGACCCTGTCACAGTGTGATAAGTATTGTTAGAAGAAAAGTTCTGTGTAATAAATAATGGACAGGTAACACTCCATTGAGATTTGATACCGTTGCTTATATTCATCAGGTATCCTTCCGCTGAAAAAATAACAGAAAACGCACTAACAATGTCTTAAATGAGTGGCTTCCAACTTTACTTGCATCGGAATCAGCTGGAGGACTTGGTAAAGCTTGGAATTCTGGGTCCCATCCTCAGGGTCTCTCATTCAGCAGGTGTCAGGTGGTGTCCAGAGATTTGTGTGTCTGATAAGTGGCCAGGTAATGCTGAAGCTGGTATGGGTACCTGACTTTCAGAATCTGGCTTAACTCACAGGATATTCATGGTCTAATTAGCAAGAAGTCTGAAGAGGAGTGGTTCTCAGAGATGGCTGATCAGCTCAGTGAGGTATCCGGGACCCAGCTTTCTGTGCTTTGAGTACCAGGCTTCATGGACTCGCTTTTCATATCACGCATAACCTGTGATGGTTACAAAAGAGCTGCTGCTGTGCTGGTCATCACAACCCTACCCAGCCTTCAAAGGTAGAAAGAAGGGAAAGGAAGTGAGAAAAACCCATAAATATTTTTCAGCCTAGTTCCCTGGATACAGTGTAATTGGAGATGACTAATGAGGCCATTTTGGGACTGGCAAATTATCATACTTTGGTCTCATTTTTCCGGGAAGAGAGGGTAAAATTGAGTTATTAGCTGATCTATGGCCACATTGCTTTTACGGAAGCTGCGTTTACCTCCTCTGCTATTGTCTTGGATTTATGAGCTATTGATATCCCCGAAGGGACTGACCCTGTCAGTGGCTTCCCATAAGTTGGAGTCTTTGGATCTTTTTAATATAGCCCTGAGAACATCCTTGAAATGCTATTTCTGTCCTTATCTTGAACAGACATTGATTGAATTGGGAAAATAAACCTCTTTGAGAAAACCTCTTGATACATGTACTAAATTTTATCATATGCCACATCTTAATATCTCATGTTTTTAAATCAGAAATAGTCTCTGGCTTGTTTTGGTTTTGCTTCTGATTTTTCTTATCAAAGCACTGTAAACATTTTTCTCTTAATCTGATCAAAACAGGCTAAGTCTGAAATTATAAATCTTGTTTTTATATTTTTGGAATGTCATAAAATTGTGCTGTAGGCAGAATGCTGTGGAGTGAGAAGATAAATCTGTTTGAGAGGGAAGGGAATATAGGGTCTCTAGACTCCATCATTTTATGAAAAGACAAACTGACCTGTGCCTTTAAGATTCAGATTAATTCATAGGTTTCTCTTCAAAAATTTCAAGGGGGAAATGTGTCTTTGGGTCAGGCATTTTACTTTCTGGTTTGGATTATTGCCAGCTGGAGAAAATGCTGCTCTAGCAGTTTACAGCCAAATTGGAAGCATAGGATCTGTGCACTCTCCTGGGAAACTGTTGTCTTGAAACTCCCAGTAGCTGGTATGCATTAAAGCTAAGAGAGGGACAGGAACATCTGGCTGGAACTGGTGTGTGTTTCACTGCTGGTAGAGCCCAGCTAAGCTGGAGCCAACCACTACATGCTCCTTGGGTGCTCATGTGGGAACCCTGAGGAATTGGTGGTGGCCTCATCAGGGGGCCACCAAGGCAGGGACTATGCTGAATCCCAGTGAGATTTCTTTCTGTCCTCTCAGAAACCGTGCCAGCAACATTTCTTTAATGGACTCATAACATCTCCTATCTTGCGAGAGGGGAGGCCACTTCTGAAGATGGACTGGGAACTTGGCTTCTCATTTCTAGTTGAAGTCTTCCTCACTCTGATTCTGCTTCTCAGCTTGAGATGCAGAATCACAGACAAGTTTTGTCTTCTCTTTTGAGGAAATCTGGTTTTATTGGCTCCTGTGGTTAAAGACATTGGATACTGATTGAAACTATAGGGAAGAGGACATAACCCCAAACTCACAAACTGGTGGAGAAACTTGTTATGGGAGACTCGTAGAAGAAATAGGTAGGTCAGTGGGGAGATTTCTCTGGGGGAAATTTGGAGGAATGAGCCTAGTGTCCTTTCTAAATTGTATTTGTGGAATTAGAATCATAGGGGTGCTCCTTTAAAACAAAAAGAAACCCACAAAAGATCTTTGACCTCCTTCTCAGATTCACTTGATCAAAATGTGGGGGATGGAGACAAATGTGTTATGGGCTGAATTATGTCCTTCCAGAATTCATATGTTGATGCCCTGAGCCCCCGGACCTCAGAATTGGATTGTATTTGGAGATTAGGGTCTTCAGAGAGGGCATTAAATTAGTTAAAATGAAACCATTAGGATGGGCCCGAATCATTTTGATTGATTCGGGCCTATCCTAATCTGGCTTTTGTCTTTATAAGACATCCACAATCTGGCTTTTGTCTTTATAAGAAGTAGTAAGACCCCGTGAGGACACCTTGAGAAGGAGGCCATTCACAAGCCAAGGGGAGGGGCCTCAGGGGAAACCAAATCTGCCAACACCATGATCTTGGACTTCCAGCCTCAGAACTGGGAGAAAATTAATTTTTTTTTTAAAGATTTTACTTATTTATTTGACAGACAGAGATCACAAGTAGGCCGAGAGGCAGGCAGAGAGAAGGGAAAGCAGGCTCACTGCTGAGCAGAGAGCCCAATGTGGAGTTTGATCCCTGGACCCTGGGATTATGACCTGAGCCAAAGGCAGAGGCTTTAACCCACTGAGCCACCCAGAAGCCCCGAAAATTAATTTCTATTTTTTAAGTTATCCAATCTGTGATACTTTCTATGATAGCCCTCACAAACTATTACAGGTGGAAATGCATTTTTAAGATGGTATGCAAATGATTTCTATGCATACTAAATTTAGGTAATTAGGGGCACCTGGGTGGCTCAGTGGGTTAAGCATCTGCCTTCAGCTCAGGTCATGATCTCAGGGTCCTGGGATTGAGTGCTCAATGTGGGGTTCTCTGCTCTGCAGGGAGCTTGCTTCTCCCTCTGCCTGCTATTCTCCCTGCTTGTGCTATCTCTCTGTCAAATAAATAAATAAAGATCTTTAAAATAAATAAATAAAAGAATGAACATTTTAGGGTTTAGAAAATGGATTTGTGTTGAGCCCTGCTTGTTTTTTAAATTCACTTAGGCAGCTGATTAAAATGATGAAGAAGAATAGAAAGGTGAGAAGGAGTGAGATCATTCAAGCTCACAAATCCTTATTGAGTAAGGACAAGACAGGTCCAGGATTATTGGGGTGTTTTTGACCTTCAGTACCAAGAAGAACCAGAAATTCATAGACATGAGGCCCTGGTGGAAGACAGAGGGGCTTAGCTTCCAGGGAGAGGGAGTCCCTGCCACCCTCCTGGACTCAACCAGATGCACCCAGCACTGCCTTCTTCATCAACAGAAATGAGCAACTGGTGGTGTCCTTAAAGGTAAATGGGTGAGTTCATGTTACACCAACTGCATCATGGCCTGGACCAGGATGGGACAAGCAAGTGACAAGGACACAAAATTTCAGAGTCAAGGTCGTACAAATGCTGACCACTTGTGTATACAGCAGAGAGCTTGGAGGCATAGAATATAAGAAAGCAATCATTTCCATGGTTCTGCAAGTGCGGGGCGAGGCCTAATATGACATTGCCTCCTTAAATTGCAGGCTTAGTCTCTCCCGGGTCCAGGCCCTTGCACTCTGTGATGTCAACTAGTCCATTTCCTCCAAAGATATTGCCCACTGTATGTTTATTTTTATAGATAAGGAAGACAATGTTTCTGTCCTGTTGAGTGAGTCTCAGAGGGTGGCAGGGACACCATGTCCCAGGAAGCTAAACCCCTTTAGTGCTGGGGGTCTGGCATCTGCTTAATCCCTGGTTGTTTTTGGAACTGAAGACCAAACAAACCTCAGCCTGCTTATTGACTGGGGTCAACTTAAGTGAGGGCTGGGGGACTGACAGGGACAGTCTCTCCACCCATTCTTTGTGCTTTGTCCTGGCAGCATCCTTGCCATCTCTCCTGCTGTGTTTAAGAGGGTGCAAACAAAAGCTGGCAATGTTTTTTTTTTTTTTTTTTAATCATTTTTTAGATTTATTTTCAACATAACAGTATTCATTGTTTTTGTACCACACCCAGTGCTCCATGCAATCAGTGCCCTCTCTAATACCCACCACCTGGTTCCCCCAACCTCCCACCCCCCCCACCTCTTCAAACCCTTCAGATTGCTTTTCAGAGTCCACAGTCTCTGTCTGGCAATGGTTTTTGTTGCATTTCCTGTTGGCTGGGGTGTGTTTTTCCTGCACCGTGAAGACTCAGTTAAGGATTATTCAGTCCAAAAACCAACCCCAAAGAGCCTTCCAAGTTCATCTTGTCAGTTCTCAATATCAGATCCAACAGTAAATGCTCAGAGAAGTTTAAGGGGCCTTAAGGATAATTGAGCTGAACCCCTTATTTTGTGGATGAGAACACTGAGACCTACAAAAGAGAATCAAGATACCAGGGCAGCATACGAAAAAGAGGAGCTGGTGACTGTTTAGATAGGCCAGTATTTCCTGTCCTCCACTAGGCTGAGTCAGACCGTGCAGACAGCCAGGTGGTTTCTTAAGGGATCTAACTGAGTTCTTTACATGTTAAGGCCCAAACAAGAGGGCATACTCAGTGCCTCCTTGATAGGCCTCAAATCCACATGTCTTCTCATGGGAGGTGCTTCTGAAATACACTTGAAGATAAGTTAACGTGCTACTCTCCTTCTCAGCTGTCACCAAATAGGTGATTTCTTCTAAGAATAAGCAAATGTCTTATTTCATTAAAAAAGAGTGAAAGAATTGCCCTGGGTATTGCCCTGAACTATTGCACCTAAAGACTCATGATTGCCCTAAGCCAGGGGTCGTACCCTGCTGCAGGCAAGGAGCCTCCGAGCTTGCTGAGACTCTGGGGACAGTGCTGTGTGTGTTGCAGGCTGGGGTTCTGTTGGTAAATCTTATGCTTCAACTTGACTGGGCTAAATGATGGCCAGACAGCTGATGAAACACTATTTCTGAGTGTGTTTGCCAGGGAATCTTTGGAAGAGATGAATGTTAGAATCTGCAGACTGATAAAGATGAGGCAACACCATTGTGGTGGGTCTCCCCCAATCAACCCATCAAGGATGTGAATAGAATAAAAAGGCAGATGGTGGGATTCTCAGCCTCTGTAACTGCTTGAATTAATTCTGCATTAAAAAAAAAAACAACCCTTTGTCCATCTCTCTCTCTTTATATCCTATTAGTTCTGTTTCTCTGGAAAGCCTGAGTAATCTACGTTGTTTGTTTCTTCCCATTTCCGTCCTTTTTATCAGCACCGAGCGTGCCTTCACAAGACAACGTGTCAAAATCATGCCATGAGTGGTTATTAACAGAAGCAAAGGAAAGGTTTATTTGTCTTGCGGATGTTTCACTCAGGAATGGGGAGGTCCCCCTCCCTGCCCCAGTGTGGGGACTCAAATTAGCACCCCGGGCCTGAAATGAGGTGCAAACATCCTCCTGAGCCCCAGCCAGGGAGGATGGTGCCAGTGGTGCAGTGGAGTAGAAAAAGAAGAAAATTCGACCAGGGGACAAGAGCTTCCTGGTGTCCATCCAAGGTGACCTTGCCTCTGATTGAAAGACTACTGGTTGGGAAGAGTAAGGAAAATTTTGCAACATTTTCTGAAAGCTGACTATGTTTGTGACTAGCTCTGCCACCAGGGAAAATAGTATGTTATAGTGGTTTCAGAGTGAGGAGCACAGAACTAGATCCATCGGGTCTGAATCCAAATTCTGCCCCTCACTAGAGACATAACTGGGGCAACTCATCCAGCCTCTGTGGACCTCTAATTTCTTATCTGTGAAATGATAATGACTCTAGTACCCAGACCTCATTGGATTGTTCTGAAGCTTAAGTCAGGGACGACACAGAACTTGGCACATGAGAAGCAAACAAATATTGGCTGTTAAATTGCAAGGGACAATGACATACATGCATTGGTCCTGAGAAGAACCATCATTAGCTCTGTAAAAATACATAGTTTTGTCAAGGTTTGCACCCAAGTTTTTTTTTTTTTTTTTTTTTTTTTTTAAGGACTTTATTTTTAAAATAATCTCTATATCCAACATGGGGCTTGAATTTACAACCCAGAGGTCAGGAGGCATGTGCTCTCCTGACTGAGCCAGCCAGGCGCCCCTCCACCTCAAGTTTTCAAGTTAAGTTACGTTATTTTGTGCCTCAATAAGGCAGTTTAGTTTGACGTTTTAAAAAATTCTCATTCTGAGTAGCAAAAAGCATTAGAAAAGAGGCCCATTGTATTAACCAAATGCATTTTACTTTGTCCTCATAACCTGGATTCTCCGAAAAGAGGAAAGTCTGGTGGCAAATTTAAGGGCTTATTTCTAAGACTGTTGAAGGGTTATTTCTCAATCAAGTTCTGGCAGCACTGCCAAAACCACTGAACTCTCCAGGGCAATTCTCTTTATCCTGCTTTTGGCCAGTGGGATGCCCAGTGGGCGGCTGACACGGTAGCACTGCCTCCTTAATCCTCCATAGAACTCCGTTCCTGTCTTCCCTCCCACCTGCAAGCACCAACTGGGATGCAGTTAATTAAGTTTGCCCTTTGGAAAACTCCAGAGGTCAGGGAATTTAACCTGCTCTCTCCCCCCTTTGTTCAGGTATGGAACCCAAGCTGCCAGGTTTTAGAACACTGAAGCAGGTCACACCATACCACCTGCTCCTTAAATGTCAAAACCAGCAGCAATGTTTACAGTTTTATACAAACAGACACTCTCTAGCAACCCTGAAAGCAAATTTCAGGGCGTTATGTATCCACTACCAGGTGAGAAGGTTAAAAGACTAAGAACCACAAAAGTAAATATTTGGCTGTCTATGTGCACAGAATACAAAAATCCTCTTTTATTCACAGCTACAGTTTTAAACTGAATTTTTTTTATTGATGTTGACAATATTAAATGATATATTTCTTTGGTGTTTAATTTTAAGACATATAAAAAGAAAGGTAGTATCCTGTATTTTGTTTTTATATAACAGTCTTGTTCATTTTCACCCTTTGCTTTAGGGCTGGGCAGAGTCAAGATAGCGCTGAAACTTGAGGAAATGAACACCTTTCCAGGCTGCCTCTGGTTTATTGGTAACATTTATGTAATGAATAAATTCTAATGTTATTTGACCCAAGGAGAACATTCCAATTTTATGTAGTAAGTCTGTACATCATAGATGCTGTTGAGAAGGAGAACACCTGGGGACAAAAACAGGACAGATGTCTAGCCTGCCATCCTTCTGCATGGGTTTTGGGAGCCTGTAGGGAGTTGCCTAGGGCTGTAGAGCAGGTCTGGTGCTGGGGGCCCAAGGTCTGGTCATGCACTTACTTTACTTTTTTTATCTCCTGGAGAGGGTGTCTTTGTTCTGGGTTGCCTGGACTTGGGGGAGTGTGAATCTATCAGTGAGTCCTTTCTTATTTCTGTTCTTCATCCCTCACCTGGAAACCTTGATTCGTATAAAGGCTTTTCCTTCATGGCTTGTTGTTCAAGTTGATATTTCTGGGGCTTGGTGGCGGGGGAGGGAGGACGAGCCCTGGAAATTCCTATGCTGCCATTTTGCGCACATCACCCTGTACAAAAGATTTTTGGGAGAGTGTTGGAAGTGGCAGGAACTGATGTAGTCACAGAGGGTTTCATGGCAGAGGTGGGGCTTGTACCAAACCTTAAAGAATAATTAAGACTATTAAGGGAAGTGAAAAAAAATCTTTTGGACTTGAGATCAGCATGAAGAACAGTCTGAAAGCAGGAAAGAAGATAGAAGTATTTTTGATGAAGGCTATTGATTGAGAAGAAATTGCATCATGGGAAACAACGGCTGATGACAGATGACAAATAGCCTTGAACCATCAGGCACAGTTGTTTGAAATTGGTACAGAAGATAAAAGGTGCCATTTTGGGGTTCTTCTTCTTCTTCTTCTTCTTTTTTTTTTTTTTTGTTTAAAGATTTTATTTATTTATTTGACACACACATAGAGAGAGAGATCACAAGTAGGCAGGCAGAGAGAGAGAGAGAGGGAAGCAGGCTCAGAGAGCCCGATGTGGGCTTGATTCTGGGACCTTGAGATCATGACCTGAGCAGAAGGCAGAGGCTTAACCCACTGAGTCACCCAGGTGCCCCCATTTTGGGGTTCCTAACTTTTGGGGAGAGGTGAGAAATTTTGTATTTCAGGAAGAATACTATGAAAGCGTTACTCAGAATATATTTCTAATGGAGGTGGTGGGGGAGGGTCTGGGATAGTGGGTAGGGAGACAGGTAACAAATAAATAAGCATAACACGTCTCCCCCAAGCAGCATTCTTCCCAGCCAACTAATTTTACCAAAGCGAGGTACTTTTACATCTTCTAGGTAAGAAAACTTGGAATCATATTTGATTCTTCTCTAATCTTTATCTTCTGAATCAGCAGAGTAGCAGAGTCACCAAATAGTTTAATGTGGCACCTTGGCACATACATCCCTTTTTGCTCTTTCTTTCCCTTCCCAGTGTCCTGGACCACTTCAAAGTAGTTCAGTTAGGATGAGAAGTTCATTTGCAAGGGAGGTGACATCAAGACTGGATATTTAAATGGAGGCTCCTCTAAAGAGTTAGGAGTATGAGGTGTAATTGTAAATGGTATTTTCACACAGGGATGAAGATGTGGGAATCATCCCCACAGCTGCTGCTAGAGGAGTAGATACATTTCCTGGAGGGTGGCTATGAAGGGGATATTTGTCCTGACAGACACCTGTACCCTGTACAAAAACTTGCGTGGAGAGGGCAAAGTCCTGGCAGAAATAAAAAGAGGAAGGCAAATAGAAAAGTTAGAGGAATAGAAGGACCGTACAGGGCAAAAAGAAAGGGACAAATGAATTAGAAATAGATTTGATGAAAATGAAAAGGAAATCTCAAGTAAGAAGTTAAGCAAGAGTTGAATGTTTCAGAGAACTGAGGAAAGTGATGATTCAGGAAAGAATACTGGGTTTTAAAACAAATATGTTTTTGTTCTCCAGCAATGAACAAGGTAACTTGAATTAAATCTCACACGAAGAACAACTAGAAAATCTGGACAAAATGTTTTTAAAAAGTGGTTTATCTATTTAAAGTCATCACAGAAACAACTGGGTTGACTCATGCTAAAAGGTGAGCCTGTCATTTAGGGTTATTTTTCCTCAGACACATTTGCTAAATCTGGAAGGGATAATTGAGAAGCTGAGATACTGGGCAGAAATTTTGAGACCTTTTGTGATGAGGGACAAGAAAATTAAAGTTCAGAACCTTTTGGTAGGACATTGTAAAAGTTCTTCATTTGGGGTTAAGAACCCAAATGATTATACCGTGGGGGTCAAGGAGAACTGGATGTAGATCATTTCTGGAAGGGACTGAAGTCATGATCTCAATTCTTGAAATTAAATCAAAGGCAATTCCATATGGAAATTAACTACATGGGACGTCGACAGCTGCAAAATGCAAAGTGAAGTATGAAGAGTTCCAATTAGAAACAAGAGAAGAGAGTGTTAACAGTACTGCAAAAAGGAATGAGCTGGAGTCCTAGGGGCAGGGAAGACAGATAATGGGCTGGAAGCACAGTACAATATGATCAAATCTGAGAATTTTCTAAAGTTAGCAAAAAATGTTGTCGCATATTCAATTATCTTTACAGATCCCAAGTAGGAGAACAACCAATAAACCAACCAACTTAGGTTCCTCAAAATATAACATCTGAGGGATGCCTGGGTGGCTCAGTCGGTTAAGCATCTGCCTTCGGCTCAGGTCATGAGCCCAGGGTCCTGGGATCGAGCCCTGCATGGGGCTCCCTGCTCAGCAGGAAGCCTGCTTCTCCCTCTCCCACTCCCCCTGCTTGTGTTCCCTCTCTTGCTGTCTCTCTGTTAAATAAATAAATAAATTAAAAAATATATATATATAGGCAAATAGAAAAGTTAGAGGAATAGAAGGACCGTACAGGGCAAAAAGAATATATATATATATATATATATATATATATATATATATATATATATA